>NC_056735.1:64083123-64090623 GCF_019279795.1 Protopterus annectens
CACCTTTGGTGTTCTGGACCAGGTTAGATGGCTGAAAATTGTGGTAGGAGTTGTAGCCTGGTAATGCAGGGGTGCTCTCTAGAGCCTTGAACCAGGTCTATGTCCCTGCACAAATATTGATGTTCTCCATTTTAAGGAGTGCCTCAAGTGAGTGCATTTTGAGATTTAGACTTCTAGCATTGAGTAGCATTAGCCTCAGTTTTTGCTTGCCTGTTCCTGTTACGGTGGTGAGTTGTGTTTGTCATTTGAACCTTGCCTAAAAAAGGCACTATAGGGGTGGCAAGACCCTTAGCCAATATCTGGAATTCCAGCGGTGACAGGTGCAGGCCGTCTCTGGCAACGCATCGTGGCCTGTCGACCATGTCGTCCCAGGCAGACAGATACTGGATCCCTGTAGAATGACACCAGAAACTTAGCCAATTGTTGAATATAAATGTGTATATATATATATATATATATATATATATATATATATATATATATATATATATATATATATATACACACACACAGAGTGTGTGTGTAAATTAAACTAGCCATGTTAGGGCAGAACAGAAGCGAGACCAAGTATCCATGAGATTCTGCTTTTAGATTGTTTAAAGTATAGTGCCTAGTCTTGGAGGGAGTGGAATGTTTCACATTTTGGTACTTGACATAAGAGAAGTGTGTCTGCTGCAGAATTTGATTGGTTACACTTAGAAAGTTTTTCTGTCAAGGATAGGTTTCTGTTTGATATATACTCTAGTATTAACCAAGCTTGGGCATTTCTCAGGGCTTTGGATAAGAGTGTCTGTAATGCTCTGTTGAGAGAAAGATCAGCAGTGAAAGGAGTTCCATCCAAAAGAGATTGTTTTAAGATTAAGCAATGGTATGACTTCTTTGTGGTAGGTTACCTGTGAACTTCAGTAGTTTGTTAAAGGGCTGCTGAAGTAGTTTTGATAATATGTAAATACATTCCCCAGTTAACTTTTTCTTTTTAGTTCTCAGTAAACAAAGATAAAGCTCTAGGTGAAAAAAGGTAACCCAGTAGATACACTGGAATTGCCCACTTATAAAAGAAAGGTACTTAAATTGCCACTTTGCTTCAAACTAGGTATCTACCCAGAAAGGACACAGCTGAAATCTGGTTTTAGATTGTTTTTCCCTACTAAATTCTAATAACTCCTAACAGTTTGGCTATTTAGACACTTACCCTGATATCTTTAGCCTGGGGGGGTTCTAGCCCCCTCTGTTTGCTAGGTTCACTCTGCTCCCTTCCCTACCCCACCCCCTATTCCCCTCCGCCCCCAGTACCTCTGCATTTATTCTTAGCCCCACCCCTAATTTGCCAGCAATTAGGCTACACCACTACTTGCCCCGTCCCCTTACATGCAAAGCAGTCATGCTGCTACCTAATATGATAACATTCCTAGCCTGTGTAGTTCTAGCTCACATAACATCCTACCAAGGCTACACAGTCACATGCCCCATAACATCCTACCAAGGCTACACAGGCACATGCCCCAACAACTTCCACTGTACTCTCTCAACACCCTCCCTTAAACATTTACACTATAACTACACAACCCCTGCCACCAAAACCATCCTCCCAATACGCACACTCCATTACCAAACACGTAACGCACACAAAAATAAAATATCCCTAAGATACCATAAGCAAGTTACTTTGTATATAAAACCTATCCCAAACACCATCTATAAACTAGCCCTTGCTGGAGATCTCCATCCAAAGCTTGGTCCTCCCAAATCCAACCCAACCACAAACCCTAGTCCAAGCAACCCCCACAACTCAACTCCTAGCCAACAAGAAAACAACAGACCTACTTATAATGTCCCTAAATATCAAAAGCCTATGCAATAAAATCCAAGAACTACATGCCAGCATAAGCATATATTCCCCAGATTATCTCTTCCTAACTGAAACCTGGCTCAAACCTCACATCAGAAGTGAGGGAATACTTCCACCTGAATACAACATCCTTCACATAGACAGATTGTCCAAAAAAGGAGGTGGTGTAGCATTGATATTTAAACACCACCTCAATATTCACCTCCTGTACTCATCTGCCCTCATCACAACAGTGAAGAAATCCTTTATGCCAATCTCAAACTAAACCCAAACAAAACAATCAATATCATAGGATGCAATTTCCCACCAGGGCAAAATATTACACCCCTAGAAAATCTCCTGAGCTGGGCTACTCTATCTCTGCCCCAGGCAGCCATCATTTTTGATGACTTTAACATCAACTGGCTATCCTGTAATAAGTCTCCCAACCATTCACCTTAATCTCCATGGGTTCACTCAACTCATTCAATCCCCTACCCAAGTCAACAAAAACCCTAACAATCATACCTTACTTGACTGGATCCTAATCAACAAAGCCTCTCGCTCTTACCTAGCAGGCTGCTGACAGTCTTAGTGACCACTCCCCCACTTTCCTAATTCGGCACCACACAAACAGTCTGAAGCCCATTATCCACAGGCAAATACGGACCAAGTCCATCTTCAACCGCAACTCCATCTCCTCCCTGAAAAACATTAACTGGTCACCACTAAAATACCTCATCGTAGACGAGGCTGTCCACTTGTTCAACCGTACCTTCCTTTCCATCCTAAACACCCATGCTCCTGTAAGAAATGCCAAAGTCAGATCCAGGCATGCCCCATGGTTACAAAAGACCACCAGAACCCTAATGAAATCCAGAAATAAGGCCTGGGAGCACTGGTGACTAACAAAAACTAACTCAGGCAATCATTCCTTGAACTGCACAATAAAGCCAAAAAGCATATAAAATTAGACAAATCTCTCTCCTATAAATCCACCCTAAACTCTACCAACCACAAACCCTAAGCAATTCTGGTCCACTATTAACACTATCCTCCACCGAGGGAAGGTTGATACCCCCTCCTCCTGCAGTATTGCTGAATCCTTCACTCAAACTATAACATCTCTAAATAAACACTTCCCTACAACAGCCCCCCCAACTCCTAACCCCCCCACTCCTCTTTTCTTCATCTCAGTACCTACCTCCAACATAAAAAGACTATTGTCAACTTAAACCCACCAAACTCGCAGCTGGCAACCTCCCCTCTGAATACTTGAAAATTGCAGCTGATACACTAGCTTACCCAATTTCAGTTCTAATCAACCGTTCAGTAACAGAAGGCTATGTTCCCTCGATATGGAAACAATCCCACATCATTCCCTATCCACCAAGGCAACCCCTCCACTGACCTCTCCAGTTACCGCCCTATTGCTATCCTCTTCCCCTTTCTCCAAGATACTTGAAAAATGTATTAACACCCAAGTCTCCAGCTATCTCCTAGCTAATAATCTCCTCTCTAAAACCCGACATGGTTTCATGTATATCACAGCACTACCACCGCTCTGATCTCCTTCACCAACGCTATACTTCATCATAAAAGCAATGGCCTCTTCTCTACTGCTGTATTTCTAGATCTCTCAAAGGCCTTTGACATGCTATCTCATGAGCTACTACTCTCCCCAACCATCACCTCGCCTCCCAGTTACTCTGAGTTCCCCAAGGGTCTATCTTTGGCCCTCTGCTATTCACTTTTCACTAACAACCTACATACTGCCACCATACAAGCATCTCTTATACAGTACGCAGATGACTACTCTCATCTGCTCTGCCCCCACACTACCATAACTACAATAAATCACACAGGAATCATTCTCTTCTGTAGAAATCTGGCTATCCAGTGCTCAGCTCCTACTCAACCCAAGTAAGACAGAACTTCTCCTGTTCCAACCTTCCAAAGCCACCCAAAACACCCCCCATGTCAACATTCTTGCCAAAGGCAATACCATCATCTCTCCATCAGAACAAACAAAATTATTCGGTGTGGAAATGGACAACAAACTTAGATTTGACACCCACATATCTCTCGCAATAAAAAAAGTTCACAAGAAACTTGGTGCATTATATCGAAGCCGCCAATTCCTAACCAAGGTGGCTAGAATCTGCATAGCCAATTTCCAGCTGATCTCCACCATACTCTATGCATCCCCCATACTTACACAGGCAGACCTACCCAAGCTGGATGCTTGTTGCAACAAAATTGCTAAATTTGCCACTGGAACCTCCTACCGCAGCCATCATTGCATCTCCCTTAAAGAACTAAACTGGCTAGAACTCCCACAACTCCTTCACTTTAAACTTATTAACGACCCCCTTAACATCCCTTCAAACCCTTCTCCAACCCGATCACCCCACTAGGCCCCTAAGATCAAGCAACAAAAATCCACTCACTGTTATCCAACCCAAAAACTCAGCAGAAGAAGCCATAGTTTTAATGACCATTTCTAAATTTAGGAACAATCTTCCACCCTCTATAACTACTCTACCTTCCAGCAGCCTTTTCAAGACTGCGCTCAAATTCCACTTAAATTTGCAGTGGCTTTCTCCTTGTTCTAATCCAGACTAACACCCCCACCCTTACCCTCCCCCCCCACCTAGACTCTTAACCCAACTATACTACTGCCACTAACCACAGTCAGAAATAGCTAGCTGTCTTTTTACATTAACATCTTGTCTGACAACTTTACTAATATTGTAAACTACACGAAACGGCCCTAACTTACATTTACTGTATATACTGTTGATAATATCTTGTTGTATTAAAGCCAACAGCATGTAATGTTTACTATTGCTGTAACTTTGTATCTCTGTTTATCATGTACATGATGTGGAGCTTTTCTTCCCGGGCATCTGCTGAAAAAGGACCTGCGTCCAGTCGGAATTTCCCAGTAAATAAATAATAAGATATCTGGAAGATTGAAAAGAGTGGAAGCTGCATAGACCAGCTTTGGGAGTAGTTATCAGGTGACCATGTGTTTTGCACTTTCAGTTAAATAAGGCTTAATCCTGTAGAGGGTGTTTATTTTCTGATTTGGTTTCTTGACTGTTTCTTTTACCTAGAGATCAGATTTAATGGCTTTGTCTGCTACTTCTAGTAGCATGGTGTATGAAGTGTTAGTTGTGGTGATGTTGGAAGAGGAAACAATTTGTTGTCATGGAATGGTTTGGAGTAACGAGGAGCATTTCTTTTGAGGGTTCATTAAGAGTTTGGAATTGAGCCATACCTCTACTGAGAGGAGGGATTCCTGAGTAAGGTGTAGGTTTTCGATGGATTTAGCTACACAGATGAGTATTGAGTTATCTCCATAATGGATTATTGAGGCAAGAACATTATTAGTACAATACTTTGTGTTTTTTACATCTTTGTTGTATCTTGTCTGATACATCATCTTTACCTCTTCATTTTTTTCTGTGCTCAGTACTGTAACAAGAGATTTGAAGAAAAGGCTTGCATGTTGGGAAGTGGTTCTTAACAATAGTGGAAAGTTTTTGTAGTTAACGAATGGTCATTATGTCTGCAGTCTTTACTGGTGGCTGTGCAGGTTGTGGGAGTTCAACCAGAGGGATTGTTTTAAGTTTAAGCAACTATGTGAAATCTGTGGCAGGTTAGCTGCAAATGTAGGTATTTTGTTAAAGGGCTGCTCACGTTGTTTTAATTGGGTTTCTTATAGATTGATAAGCATGGAAGATCCATAGAGAAGGGTTAGAAGTAGGTATTCTTTTAGATTTGTCACTGTGGCAAGTACACAAGTTTCATCTTTTCTAGATTGTGTTGTACTAAGATTACTGACTTGCTGCTTCCTTGAGTTTTCTTCCCTACGCTTTGCATGTTTACATGTGCAGAATGTTTATATTTGTTAGGTATGATTGTTTGCATTTCTCAGTTGAACCAAAAGGTGACGTAGGATAACTTTTTTTTGTGTTGTGTAGACTGGTAACTAGTAAAACATCTGATGTGGCAATACCTTGGTAAGTAGCCTTTTGTGTGCTGGTTGAATGGTCTTACTGGTAGCATAATTGTCATTATCATGCTGCAAGCATATCAGTCCAGTGTTGGTGTGAATAGGGTCACACAACCCTAGGCGTATTGTTGCATCAGGCAACATGGCTCCCTGCTGTACTTGCTTGTTTTAACTCAAGTACATTTTGCAGTTTGTCTAATTTTATTTGTATGGCATACATGCTTTTGATACTAAACCCCTCCTCATTTGATCACATATAAAATGTTGCAGTTGAGTTTCTGAAATAAACTTTATTGAATATTTTAGAAACCATTCTTTCCTGCAATAAAATTTACAGCACTGTTAATCTATTGCCCCTGTTTTCAAAGTTGCTTTCTTTGTGTGTCGAGGCAAAATGTGAATGTTAATGAAAAAGGTGGCTGCGGTGGTGCAGCAGTTAGTGTTGTCCCCTCACAGCAAGAGGTTCTCCAGTTCGATTCTCTGCTGGGCTGCCTTTTGTGCGGAGTCTGCATATCCTGCCTGCGGTTGCGTGTTTCCTCCCACATTCCAAAGACATGCCGTAGGTGGATTGGAGAGACTAAATTAGCCATAAGTGTGTGTGTGGTACGGATGACCTACCGCAGCACGGATAGACAGCGGTGTAAACCTTGGTCAGAGATTCACTGTTGAAAGTGACACCCCGACCTCATGTGCAAAATGGGAAAAATGGGTTGAGGATGGATGGAATGAAATGCTAATAACCGGGGCATCCCACTTGTGATATTTACACTTATTCTAGACATTTCATGTGGTTAATCGGGAAAAGATAGTAACTCTTGAAAGCTTTTTAGTACCTTTTAAAGTTCTTAATGTGAAAAATATGGGGAGAGATTTTGCAGTAGTTGGAATACAGCAGTAGACAGAACAGAAACATTTTTGTTGAAATTTAACATTTACTGCAGCAAGAAAATATTGTGTTTGGCATTGGAGAGCCCCCTCGAATGCAGATAACAAGGGCTCCTATGCATAGGTGTACACCAATTCACTGTATAATCACTTAAGCAGTTGTATAGAATTGTGTATGTGACTGGTTTAAAGGCAGGTATTGCTGAAAAAATATGCCACCGTGCTGGACCCCTATTGTAAAGAGGCTATATAACAGGGAACTGGCTCAGCAGAGGATGAAGTCCCTCTCTAGCTTAAACAAATTGGAGATCTTGTCAAGTCCTCCAAAGCTACTTACAAAACAAAAATAGCCTCCCTAGCTAAGGATAATCACAAGGCATTCTTTATGTCCGAAATCTAAAACGGAATACCCAGCTATGCATTGAACTGGTTGTGGATGGCACCACCCATGCTCAACCAGAGGTAGTAGCCAACCTGTTAGCTGACAGATTTAGAGAACTCCCCCCATCCCCTCCAGTCATCCCCCAAAGTATACCTGCCACCATTCCTCAGCATATCAGCAGGTCATATTGGCATTCTCCAATGCCAAAAACACAGCATCTGTGGGACCAGACAACACCCAAGTTGCCTTTTAAACAACTTAAAACATGACCTAGAAGACCCAGTTGGATCCCTGTTTAACCACAGGCTGAGGAACTGTTCATGTTCCTGTAGAATGGAGGACAGCAGTAGTAATCCCTCTGCACAAAGGGGGACCATCAGCCGA
>NC_056735.1:64095623-64098123 GCF_019279795.1 Protopterus annectens
CTTGAGAGTTTTTGGCTGGCACAAGCTTGGTACAAGGATGGCTCTGTTCCATGGACAGAACCGACAACCCATCAGTGATGAATGGATGAAGATCAACAACACAGATGAAACGTTATGGTAAGACATAACTCTTTATTATTCTCTTTGGGAAAGCTGACATTCCTGCTAATTACATTGTAGACAGCCCCCCCCCCCCCAAGTGTAGACCCAGTGGTACGTGATCTGTTACTCCGGTTGATGGCAATCTGAACTTTGACCACCACGTATCCACAGTAGTAAGGAAATCTTTCTCTGTAGCACATCTTATAAATGTATTGCATCTAGATCTAAGGATTTTAGAACTCCATTATATTCTGCCCTCATCAGACCAGTAATTGAGTACAGTGCTCCCTTTTGCATGTATGTACCTAACCAGACACCTGCAACAATGAGAGAGACCACAGAAGTTTCTTGCAATGAAATTACAGGATACACAAAAGTTTTATGCTGTCCTGTCACTGAATTCTGTCTCCTGCAGGTTGCTAAGAGTTAACCTGTGCCTGGCTTACAGGGCAGTCTCTGACCTGGCCCTGATGGAAATGCTATGCATTTGTAAATCAAACTGCAGGGGGGGTCACTCGCTGCAGGGATCTTAACCTAGCCTCTGACACGAGCAAGTCATGCTAGACAGATGGATGCATCTTCCAGAGTCTGCCACTTCTCTGGTGCAAGCTACCAGTTCACATGAAACAGAGCCCCTCCCTGACCCTCTTCAAACGCAACCTAGCTGAATGAATGGGGTGAGCACAGATTCACGCCTTGGGTGGTGCCCATGTCCCTGCTGAATGAGAAAGTCTCTATTAATTGCCATAGACCCTTACTTCTAAGAACTTCACTTGCCTAGCCACTGACAATTGGGACGACTCAGGATAAATATGGCTAGGCTAGTAAGGGCTCTAGGGCAATTTGCTTAGTAACTTCCTGTGAACATTCCATACATCTTAACTTTGTGAATGCCTTAAAGAACAGTAGGACTCTGAATAAAGCCATACTTTTAGATTAAATGCAGACTTGTTTTTTTGTTCAGTTACCTGCTTAATCCGGGTAATGTTTGCTGGGGATATAATACCTGTACAGGAACTTAACTGGGCATAAGGCAGTGGTCAGTGGAGTGCCAGAGCATACGTATTCTTAGAAGACACTTACCCTTTCAGACATTTTGGAAGAACCCCAGTTAATCTGTGGGATTTAACTGGAGTAACTGAAACTCAGTTAGGCACAGGGAGGGCTGGTAGACTCTGCATAAAGCATCCTGGCTAAGAACTCAACTTGGAGCAATACACACACAGACATACACACACCCCTTTCGGCTTTTCCTGGTTAGGGGTTGCCACAGCGGAACTATGGTCCGCTAATGATTGGAAGTAGTTTTTTTACGGGTGCCGAGGTGCTAGCTCGATGCCCAACCTTCAACGAAGGCACGCCCGTTCTACGCATGTCTTTTGAATGCCACTCAACCGCAGGGAGGGCATGCAGACTCCACACAGAAGGTGCTCCAGCCGAGAATCGAACGGGAGAACCTCTTGCTGTGAGGCAACAAACGCTATGATGACTGCAAATAAGAACAGTGCAGTGCTGTTAGTGCTTTGAACTTTAGTGCATAACTGTTAAAAACAGATATGGCCACTAGGTGACGGTGCAGTGTTGCATAATTAGGATAGCTAACCTTATTTGAAGATATTAAAATATTTGATTCGTGATTATAATAAAGAAGCAAAGCCTCTGTTTAGTCCATTTTCTTCCTTGGCTGTCATAATAGCAGTATGTTGTACTTCACTTTTTTATTTCTCCAAGACTTTTGGGTTTCTAATACCAAGACGGAGAATGAACCCCATTCCTAAGTCATAATTTGATTTAATGTTCATGAAATTAGTATTATTTCTATCTCTGATGTTAGCCAAAAATGCTCTTCACAGCAACCGCAGTGTACCCAGAATTGATTACTCCTGTAGTTCATATGGATTTACATGTATAGGTAGCATATCTAAATATGACTGTACATTTTTCTTTTATTAGACACACTGCTCTATTGTAACTGTTTGGGTATCCTATTTTAAACTCGTTCCTGCCTGCAAATCCTGTTATTTTATGACTTTGTGTGCGTCTGTACATAAGACGCTAAAATCACTGGGTATAGCAATTTCACCGATCAATGCAACTTCTGTTTTTTCATGGATTTCACTTGGTTTTCTCGCATATATATTTTTTGAGCTGTGTTGATTCCATGTAATATAAACCTCATCATTTCTTTAATGCTTTGTGGCTCATGTCTCCAGAGCTTCTTAGCTACTAAAATATTATGTTCACACAGTCTCCCAGAATTACTAAAATTATAAACCACAAACTCCAAAAGTAAAAAAAACAAAAATATTAAGCCATGACAATGGTCACAAGCTCAATACAGAAAATGCATACTTTTATTACAGAATAAGCACAGGATAAGCACTTTCGTCTAAATAGA
>NC_056735.1:64103123-64192014 GCF_019279795.1 Protopterus annectens
GCAGCAGATGCCATTACATCAGTCTTTCTTGCTGAGGAGGAGCCCGAAGCAGAAACAGTTCGCAAGTACCGGTCAGTCGCTACCTGAATTTTTCATTTTCGTTTAATAATCCTGAAGTCGCCTAAAGGTAAGTAACCCGTTGTGGATCCTTTTTTTTCTTGCTCTAACTGATGTCAGAAAAAGTTAACAATTGTCTTGCGTGTGGAAAGCAAATACCTCTCAGAGATTTTCATTCTTACTGCGTCACCTGTTTAGGCCCAGACCACGACGTCCCTCGTTGTTGGTTTTATGCTTTAACACCCAAATCATTCCTTGTTGGGCTGTTTGTTGCTACATTCTTTCTCTCTTGATCTCTGTATTCTGAAATTGCTTTGGTAAGCCATCCAACTACCGATTATCCAAAAAAAACGTAAGGGTAAAGACAGATCGCATAGGTCCAAAACTGCAGATGACGCTTCCATTAAGCTAGTCGCCAGTCTGCCAGTACTCAGTGAGACGCCGTTGCAGCCCCTGATGCCTGCTTCACTGGATTCGCAGGCCTCTGCTGAGACCCATTTGGAGTCCGGTATGCTGCGAGATGCTTCGACTATGGTACCTGCAGCTGTCTCTACCTTAGATGGGTCCGGAGCCGCTGTGCAGGCACCGGCTTCCGAGGCAGTTCTTCGCTCTACCAATGTTAAAATTAGACAGACTACTAAATTTCTAAACAAAACTACTGAGTTTCTTAGGCCCAGGGTCCGCACTTTGCCTAGAAAACTGATGACCAGAAGCGCATGCTCAGCCTCCCATGCCACAAAAACAAATGCTTAGAATGGCTGAAGACTTTATTACACTGATTGGGGAAAGTCTGCCTTTCCCTACAGAGAGACAAAGAACCCAGTCCCCTTCAAGTTCTACAGACCAGGGGTCCGATGTGACTGACATTTTTGATTATGAAGACATGCCCTTATCCGCCTATGAGGATTCAAATGCAGAGGAATCCATTCCCTCTGCCTTCTCTCCAGAGGATTTTTCTTTTGGTGAAACCTTGCATACTTTAAGAGAGCATTTCCATTGGGAATGCCAAGACTATCCTCAGTCCAAAAAGAGACTCGGAGAATTTTTAGAGTTGCCTCAGCACAGGCTTTTAGCTATACCCCCTGTCCTGGATGTTGTGGATGATGTTTTCATGGAATCCAGTCTTACTCCTGACACTTTACCTCCTGCCCCTAGGAAACCAGACAGGTACTATTTCTTCCTACTTTATTTTGCTTTTGCGTCCTCTTAATAGTACTCAGTTGTATTTATTACTGCTTGGTGTAACTCATTCTAAGCCTTCTAGTTTAAGCACTCGGGCTTCAAACCAGTTGTTTTACATTAAGAAGGTTTGTGGTCTGCACTGTTGTGGCAGAACAGGTAGCTTACATCCTTCTAAGTTAGGAACTGCTGATTGAGGGGCTCAGTGTCTGTTATTCTAAAAGTGTATTAATTCTGGTTTAAGCACTTGGGCTTCAGGCCAGTTATTTTACATTAAGAGTGTTCGTGGTCTGCACTCTTGTGGGAGGAGAGGCTGGACTCTGCCCTTCTGAGCTGGGAATTTCTGGTTAAAGGCTTATAGTGCCTGCATATTTGAACTGCTTCTTACTGAAATTGGTACACCTTGTTTGCTGTAGCATAGACTAGATCCAGGCCTGCTTTGTTTGTATGCTTGTTATTTCCCTGAAATGCTAATTCCACATAAAACGTGGCTTTTCAGCGCTTCTGTGGATCCCTAGTGAGATCTGCAGTGCTTACTGTACTTATTTCCTTGTTTCACTTGAAAGAAAGTTACTGTTTGTCGTTTTTGCATTTAAGTTACCTGTAACACATTGCATTGTTACCTGGCACTTGCTCACTAAAGCAATTATATAAGTTAGCACTAAAAAATTAAAAGCACTACACCCTCACAAACTCCCCTTGAGTACCTTGTTCCCCATTGGCCCTTTTTTCAATTGTAAAGGAATTCCCAATACTATTCTAGCATGTCCAAAGGTCAGTTGTCGATCTCCTCTCCGGTCCAGCTGGTGAATCTGGGAATCTTGAGGCAATGTTACAACTGCCTCATGTACACAGACAACCCTCTCCTCCTCCCAACAAATTCCAACACATGAGAGATGCAACCATATAGCCAAACTGGACGCTAAGCTCTCAGAGCTCAGTACTGGCGTAACCAGTCGGGAGGAGAAGGAAACCACACTCACTACAATTCCAGTCTCACATAGACCTACCACGACAGCAAACCAAACACATAAACACAAAAACATACTCGGAGGCGCTAAATAAAAATCTGCCTAAGCAGCAGAGATCTTCAAAGCAGACACCCAAGCAACTGCTACCCCAAAACAAAGCACGTGCAACACATAGCTCACAAAGCCAGTGTGCTGAACAGTCACAGCCCTTAAGGCTAAACAACACACCTGATACACTTGTAATAGGTGACTCTATCGTCAGGCACACTGACGTCCCGCTCACCAGGCTGAACAAGGAGAATGTCACGGTGAGCTGCCTGTCGGGCGCTAGGATCCACCACATAACACAAGCACTCGGGTCACTCCAAGGCAAGTACAAATATGAATCAGTCCTTGTCCATGCTGGTGTGAATGACCTGAGACGTACTTCCCTGGACTATGACCCTGACCTTGAGTAGCATCTTACCCTCACCAAGAATGATGTCACAATATGAAGACAAGATGATCAATTTCACCAATTGGCTTAAGTATTGGTGTCATTCAAAGGGGATCCAATGCCTGTCAGCCTGGGATGACATGCTGGACAAGCCACGATGCTTCGCTAGGGACGGCTTGCACCTGTCACCCCTGGGCTTTCGGATATTGGCAAAGGCTCTTGCTTCCCCCATAGTGCCTTTTTTAGGCAAGTCTCAAAAGACAAACCCACCTCCATAGGTATCACAAGGGATAAGAAACTAAGAGTAATGCTACTCAACGCCAGAAGTCTAAACCTCATGATGCACGCACTCTAAACTCTCCTTAGCATGGAGAACATCGATATCTGTGCAGTAACAGAAACCTGGTTCAAGGCTCCCGAGAGCACCCCGGCACTACCAGGTTATACCTCATACCATGCTTTTTGGCCCCAAAACTTGGACCGAACCACAAAAGGAGGGGGAGTATCAATATTAGTCAATGCCCACACCTCCAGGTTGGTGGCACAGCACGAAGCATCAGAGACTATCCATGTGCCACTTACAGTGGGTAAAACTGTCTTCCAGTTTATAGCATGCTACAGACCACCCTCCCAAACCCAGGAACCCCACTCGGCCTTCCTGAGAACATTGGAAAATATGAAGGTCTCTCCAAACACCATTATATTGGGTGACTTCAACTACCCAAACAGACTGGGAGCATTACTCTAGCTCCAACACCTTAGCCGAAAGGTTCCTAGAATTTATAAACTCAAATGCTATGGAACAACTTGTTACCATTCCCACAAGAGGGGAAAACATACTGGACCTGATCATCACCAACATGGGGACTCTATGCTCCAGACCAGAAGTGTATCCCTCATTGGTAAGATCAGACTATAAACTAATCTCACTGGATATTCACATCCCGACCCTACCCCCTGCCCAGAAAACCACAGTGAAAAACTTCTCTAAAGCAAATTTCACACTCCTCAAAACCGAGGTGGAATCCTTCAAAGCCCCCGAGCCTGTGGAAAATACTGCCCAGACCGCAGAATCCTTTATAAACGCATTCTATGAACACCTTCAGGAATGCATGGATCATGCAATCCCAAATAAAACCAAGACCTAATCCTCCAAAGGCAGATGTCCTGTCTGGTGGACCCCAGCCATAAACAAACTGTACAATAGTAGGAGGAAGCTACTACATGATAGAGCAAAATCCCAAAAAGGGAAGGCATCTCTGATCAGTATTGGCAAAAAACTAAGGGCACTCATAAAATCGTCTAAGGCCAGCTTCGAGAGAAAAATTGCACAGGACACCAAGGATAATCACAAGGCTTTCTTTAGTTATGTTAGGAACCTGGGTGGGAATTCCCAGATATGCTCAGAATTAGTCCAAAATGACAAAAAATACATTGAACCCACAGACATTGCCAACATCCTAGCTGACAGGTTCAGCGCAAACCCCCCCCCACCAAAAGGGCAAATATCTATCCCAGCAGAGTGCTGCCTCCCTGACATCTCAGATGCTCAGGTAAGAGCCTCCCTCTCCAAAGCAAAAAACACAGCATCAGTGGGACCAGACAGTGTCCCGGGCTGCATCCTACATGAACTCCAAGAAGAGCTAAACCCAAACATAAAACTACTTTTCAGTCTCAGCCTTACTACAGGATATGTACCCAAAGAGTGGCGTACAGCAACAGTGGTCCCTCTCCACAAAGGTGGTGCCTCAACGGATCCTGGAAACTCTCTCCCCATAAGCCTGACTAGCTTGGTCTGCAAATCTATGGAAAGGATCATCATGAACCTCATAAATAAAGATGTTGGGGACCTACAGACACTGGATCCTACCCAGTTTGGCTTTAAGGGCAGATCCTGCCTCTTAAACCTGGTCGACTTTGTCACCAAGGCCATTGACGAGGGGAAGGTGGTGCACACAGCCTACCTGGACCTCGCAAAAGCCTTTGATACAATACCCCACTCGGGCATTATAGATAAGCTCACCAGCTTAAATATAAACCCCTATGTCACTAGATGGGTTGCAAACTGGCTCAAGGACAGAACCCACATGGTTAGAATTGCTGGACCCATGTCAGACTCCAAACCAGTTACAAGTGGCGTCCCACAAGGCTCAGTCCTGGGACCTCTCTTGTTCGGTATATATTTCTCGGAGGTACAGGCCAGCACGGAAGGACTGTGGCTGACCAAGTTCGCAGATGACTGCAAACTGGGTTACATAATCGACTCTCCAGCCGAGACAAGCATCCTCCAAAAGGGCCTCATAGAAACGGACAACTGGTGCCAGAGCCATGGCCTCAAGCTAAATGCCAAAAAGTGTGTAGTCATCCCCTTTGGCAAAAACAAAGTGCCCACAAATTACCACATAGGTGGTAATCCATTAAGTACAGAAGAAGTAATTGGAGACCTGGGGACCCAAGTTGATAGCAGTCTCTCATTTGGCAACCATGTGGCCAAAGTGGTTAGAAAAACATTTTATATAGCCCACCTAATCATGAAGGGATTCACATCTAGATCAGGGGAGGTCATCGTGCCTCTTTACTCATCCCTCATCAGGCCCATAATTGAGTACAATGCCCCTTTTGGGATGTACCTTACCAGACACCTGCAGCAACTGGAAAGACCCCAAAAGTACCTCACCGAGAGGATCAAAGGGCTCAAACAGATGCCAATTGCTGCCAGGTTAAAGAAACTCCAGCTCTTCTCGGTGGCATACCACCTGCTCAGAGGTGATCTGTGCCTGACGTATAAAGCCATGTCCAAACCGGAATTAGTGGACATGCTGCACCTCAGAAAATCCAAATTCCATCGAGCTACGCGCTCGAGAAACTTGAACCTCAGCTCTGAAATAAATAGGACATGCTGGAGGGACAGATTCATAATCCAGAGGCTCCCTTCACTCTGGAATAAAATCCCAGTGCAGTTTAGGCAGAGTCCCTCATTGATGGTCTTCAAGAGGAATCTTGATGAGTGGATGGGAGATTGTAGGTTTACCCCGGGTATCACTTCTGTGTCACTGTTAGACAGAGGCACAGTATACTAACCTCGAAAAAGGGCATAGCAAAATTATTTAAAAATGGGTGGCAAAAGCCTAACACACTCTGGCTAGGCTTATAAATGCCCTAGGGCAGATAGCCTAGTATGAACCTATGATATTCGCGAGTTTCTGTTCAAGAATCCTACTGCTGACCCAGAGATAATTTCCCAGGGGCCTAAAGGTATCGAGGCTACTACAGCCAAGAATCCCACCCCTTCTGACAGGGATTCCAGAGCTTTGGACAGATGGTTTAAGAAGGTATATACCTCTGCAACTCTTGCTATCAGGGCTTTGAATTGCCATTTTCACATGCTCAAGTACCAGCAACATATTATGGAACTTACTAAACAAAAAGTGGTGACTTTTCCAGACTGTGCAGAAAATAAAGAATTGCAGGAGCTTATGCACTCTGCAGACCAAGTCAATAAGCATACTTTGTGGTGTGGCTTTGATGTCCTGGAAGCATCTTGCAGGGCAGCAGTCACTGGCTCTGTACTGAGAAGACATGCTTGGCTGAAGGAGCAGATCTTGCCAAATCTTGTCAAATCTAAATTACTAGACACTCCTTTGAATAAGGACTCTGTTTGGCATCAAAACAGAAGAGGTTCTTAAAAAGCTAAATCTATGCAGACTGTTAAAGAATTCTTACAAGTTCATAGGTTGATACTAGGCTATCTGCCCTAGAGTATTTACAAGCCTAGCCAGAGTGTGTTTGGCTTTCACCATCCTTCTTAGATTAGTTGACTGTGCCTCTGTATAGTAGGTCACAGAAGATAGCCCATGTAGCAGTGACACAAGAGATCCCAGGGGTAAATTTATGATCTCCCATCCAAACGTCAAGATTCTTCTTGAAGAGGGGTCATTGAGGGGCTCTGTCTGACATGGATTGGGATTTTGTTCCAGAGTGAGGGGAGCCTCTGGGATATGAATCTGTCCCTCCAGCATGTTCTATTTATTTCTGTGCTGAGGTTTAAGTCACTGGAGCATGTAGTTCTGATGGATTTGGATTTCTTGAGGTGGAGCATGTCCATTAATTCTGGGTTGGACATGGCTTTATCCGTCAGGCACAGATCGCGTCTGAGTAGGCGGTAAGCAACTGAGTACAGCTGGAGTTTCTTTAGCCTAACTGCGTAGGGCATCTGTTTGAGTCCCTTGATCCTCTTGGTGAAGTACTTTTGGGGTCTTTCTAGTTGTAGCAGGTGTCTGGTAAGGTACATCCCAAATGGGGCATTGTATTCAATTATGGGCCTGATGAGTAGAGGAGCACAATGACCTCTTGATCTAGATGTGAACCCCTTCGTGATAAGGTGGGCTATATAGAATGTCTTTCTAACCACTTCGGCAATGTGATTGTCAAAGGAGAGATTGCAATCTACTTGGGTCCCCAAGTCCCTAATTACTTCTTCCGTACTTAATGGATTACCACCTATGTGGTAATTTGTGGGCACTTTGTTTTTCCCAAAGGGGATGACTATGCACTTTTTGGCATTTAGCTTTAGGCCATGGCTCTGGCACCAGTTATCCGTCTGAGAGACCTTTTTGGAGGATACTTGTCAGCCGGCGAGTCGATTATGGCCCCCAGTTTGCAGTCATCTGCAAACTTTGTCAGCCATAGTCCTCCTGTGTTAGCCTGTACCTCAGAGAAATATATACCGAACAAGAAAGGTCCCAGGACTGAGCCTTGTGGGACGCCACTTGTAACTGGTTTAGAGTCTGACATGGCACCTGCTATTCTGACCATGTGGGTTCTATCCCTAAGCCAGTTTTCAACCCATCTTGTGACATAGTGGTTGATATTTAAGCTGGTGAGCTTGTTTATGATTCCCGAGTGGGGTATTGTGTCGAAGGCTTTTGCAAGGTCGAGGTAGGCTGTGTGGACTACCTTCCCTTCGTCTATGGCCTTGGTGACTTTTTCAAAGAAATTGACCAGGTTCAAGAGGCAAGATCTGCCCTTAACAAAGCCAAATTGGGTAGGATCCAGTGTTTGGAGGTTCCCAATGTCTTTGAGTTCCATGATGATATGCTCCATAGCTTTGCAGACCAGGCTAGTTAGGCTTATAGGGCGATAGTTTCAGGGGTCCGTTGTGGCACCACCTTTATGGAGTGGGACCACTGTTGCTGTACACCATTCTTTGGGTACATATCCTGTTGTAAGGCTGAGACTGAACAGTGATTTTAAGTGAGGGTTTAGTTCTTCTTGGAGCTCGTGTAAAACGCAGCTTGGGACACCGTCCGGTCCCATTGATGCTGTGTTTTTTGCTTTGGAGAGGGCAGCTCTCACCTGTGCATCTGTGATGTCAGGGAGGCTACACTCTGTTGGGATAGTCATTTGCTCGTTTGGGGGGGGGGGGTGAAGTTTGCACTGAACCTGTCTGCCAGGATGTTGGCAATGTCTGTGGGTTCGGTGTATTTTTTCATTTTGCACTAACTCAGAGCATATCTGGGAGTTTCCACCCAGGTTTCTGACATAACTAAAGAAAGCCTTGTGATTACCTTTAACGTCTTGTGCAATTTTTCTTTTGGAGCTAGCTTTGGATGATTTTGAGGGATCGTAGTTTCTTTCTAGTACTGATCAGCGTTGCCTTACCTTTCAGGGATTTTGCTCTATAATGTATGTAGTAGCTTCCTCCTTCTGTTGTACAGCTTATTTATGGCTGGGGTCCACCAGACAGGTCTCCTGCCTTTGGAGGAGTGTGTCTTGGTTTTATTTGGGATAGCACGATCCATGCATTCCTGTAGGTATCCATAGAATGCGTTTGTAAAGGATTCTGCGGTTTGGGCCGTATTTTCTACTGGCCCTGGGGCTTTGAAGGATTCCACCTCGGTTTTGAGAAGCGGGAAGTTTGCTTTTGAGAAGTTTTTGACTGTGGTTTCCTTTGTTGGTGGTGGGGATGGGATATGGATGTCCATAGTGATTAATTTATGGTCAGATCTTACCAATGAGGGGTATACCTCTGGTATGGAACATAGAGTCCCCATGTTGGTGATGATCAGGTCCAATATGTTTTCTCCTCTTGTGGGAGTGGTGACCAGTTGTTCCATAGCATTTGAGTTTATAAATTCTAGGAACCGTTGGGCAAGGGTGTTGGGGCTTGAGTAGTGCTCCCAGTCTGTTTGGGTAGTTAGTCACCCAATATAATGGTGTTTGGAGAGACCTTCATATTCTCCAGTGTCTTCAGGAAAGCCGAGTGGGGTTCCTGAGTTTGGGAGGGTGGTCTGTAGCAGGCTACAAACTGGAAGGCAGTTTTGCCCACTGTTAGTTGCACACGGATGGTCTCAGATGCTTCGTGCAGTGGCACTAGCCTGGAGGTAATGGGTATCTTTGAATATGGATACTCCCCCTCCTCTTGTGGTTCGATCGAGTTTTGGGGCTGAAAAGCATGGTATGAGGTATAGCCTGGTAGTGCTGGGGTGCTCTCGGGAGCCTTGAACCAGGTTTCTGTTACTGCACAGATATCGATATTCTCCATACTGAGGAGAGCCTCGAGTGCGTGCATCTTGAGGTTTAGACTTCTGGCGTTGAGCAGCATTACCCTTAGTTTCTTTTTCCTTGTGTTGTCTAAGGAGGTGGGTTTGTCTTTTGAACCTTGCCTAAAAAAGGCACTATGGGGGTGGCAAGAGCCTTGGCCAGTATTCGAAAACCCAGGGGTGACAGGTGCAAGCCGTCCCTAGCAAAGCAACGTGGCATGTCAAGCATGTCATCCCAGGCTGACAGACACTGGATCCCCTTTGAGTGACACCAATAATTTAGCCAATTGTTGAAATTGATCATTTTGTCTTTATACTGTGGTATCATTCTTGGTGATAAGATGCTACTCAAGGTCAGGGTCATACCGGCCTGGGCCACATGATCGGAGAGCTCCTCTGTCTCTCCATGTAATCCAGGGAGGTACGTCTCAGGTCATTCACACCAGCATGGACAATGACGGAGTCATATTTGTACTTGCTTTGGAGTGACGTGAGTGCTTGTGTTGTGGCGGATCCTGGCACCTGACAGGCAGCTTACAGTGACCTTCTTGTTTAGCCTGGTGAGAGGGACGTCAGTGTGTCTGACAATAGAGTCACCTATTATAAGTGTATTAGGTGTGTTGTTTAGCCTTAAGGGCTGTGACTGTGTGGCACACTGACTTTGTGAACTATGTGATACGTGGGTATTGTTGTGGGGTAACAGTTGCTTGGATGTCTGCTTTGGAGGTCTCTGTTGCTTGGGCAGATTTTTATTTAGAGCCTCCGAGTATGTTTTTGTGTTTGTGTTTGGTTTGCTGTTGCGATAGGTCTATGTGAGACTGGATTTGTGGTGTGTGTGATTACCTTCTCCTCCAGACTGACCGTGCCAGTACTATGTTGAGAGAGCTCAGCCTCCAGTTTGGCTATATAGTTGCATCTCTCACATATATTTGAGCTTGTTGTGAAGAGGAGAGGGTGGTCTGTGTACATAAGGCAGTTGTAACATTGCCTCAAGATTCCCATATTCACCAGCTGGACTGGAGAGTAAACCTGAAAGTGACTTTTGGACATGCTAGAATAGTATAAGGAATTACTTTTTGACTTGATCAAAAAGGACCAATAGGGAGCCAAGTACTTAAAGGGAGTATGAGGGTGTAGTGCTTTAGTTTATTAGTGCTTGCTTATAAGACACTTACCCTAGCTACTTCTGAGTTTTAGAAGGAAAACAGAGATTTGCAACAGTTCTAAGGGAAAAAGTGAAGAGCAGACTTTGTGGAGCCGGGAATACTTTAAACCTGCAGCTTCGCTATGCGCAAAACAGGGTTTTAAGAGAGGGGGATCAAGGAGTTTGGAATTGACCCAAAATGGCCAATAAAACTACAGTTTCTAGGTAGTAACCACTCCCACAGGGGCAGGCAGGCTGTTCAGTGTTTACCACTGCCACTGATGAACACAGAGACTTCCCTTTAGCCCAAGCAAGCAGTGGCCTCCAAGAAACTTATAAACAGTTCAGAACAGCAAATCTGTAACTGATTTTTAAATTTCAGAAAGTGGGGAAAAAAGCAAGAATTTTTAGTTTTTTTTTTGTTTTGTTTAAAGATAGCAGAGATACACAAGCAGCAACAAGTTAGAACAGTGCAATAAATGACCCCACACTTAAGTGCTAGGCCAGAGACCGGTAAAATGCAAGTTTTAAGAAAAAAACAATTTTAAAATAAGTGCAACACAGGAAATGCAGTAAACAGGCTGTAGATGTGTTCAAAATACAGTTCCTAATACAGATATCAAGTTCAGCAAGCTGGAAAACGCCAGGAAGTAGGCGGCAATGCAGAAATCTTAACAAATCTGAAGAAAAATACTTAAAATCTCAAAAGTGGCTCCTTTCTTTTCTCAGCGTTTTCTCCTCTTGGTGGGTGCTTCAACAACCAACAAGTCTAGATTCAGTAGGCATTGCCCTTCAAAACACTGGTCCTTTCCAGCCCCTCCAGGCCTTCTCATATAAGACCCAGGGGAAACGGACCACCCAGACTACAGTCTGAGTATGCAGAGATCTAAGCAATGGAGTGCCCCCACCCCTAAAGCAGGGAGTGGTAAGCCACTTCCTTACAGAAAAAAAGCTCACAATGACTTCTTCAATCCACTTCCCAGCCCTGTCCAACTGCTTGTGCCCCTAGGAGGAAAACTTGCCCTTCATGCAAAAAACTGGATGTCCATCAGCCAGGACCGATGGGTCCTCAACATTGTTTCCCAGGGGTACAGATTTTATTTCCATTCTCTGCTCACCCCAAGCGGGTTTCAGTCCTTCCTCCAAGCCAGTGGGCAGAGGCTCAAAACCAAGTACTTTCCCTGCTCAATATCAGAGCTATTCAGCCTGTTCCAGTAGAACAGAGGGGTCAAGGATTCTACTCCAGACTCTTTTTGGTACCCAGGAAAGAGGGCTGTTGGTGCCCAATCCTGGATCTTTCAATTCTCAACACCTTCCTGATGGTACCAAAATTCAAAATGCTTACCTTGCAACAGCTTCTTCCTATGTTAGACAAGGATGCCTGGTTTAGTCACCCTAGACTTTTTATCTACACAATCCTATAAGGGAGTCATGCAGGACGTATCTACGTTTCAGTGCAGGATATATGCATTATCAGTTCTCTGCACTTCCCTTTGGCTTATCTACTGTGCCCAGTGTATTCACAAAATGCCTGGCTCCAGCCATTGCATACTGCATTCAGAGAAATATCTAAATTTACCCATACTTGGACGACTGCCTGATTCAGGCTGACAGG
Organism: Protopterus annectens; assembly: GCF_019279795.1. Lineage (NCBI taxonomy): Eukaryota > Metazoa > Chordata > Ceratodontiformes > Protopteridae > Protopterus > Protopterus annectens. Next base: position 64,115,068 of record NC_056735.1, read on the forward strand.
AATTGTTGCTTCAGCACCTGGCAGTTGTAAAAAGCCTTCTCTCTTCCTTGGGGTACACCATCAATGAAAATAAATCACAGCTGGTACCCAGTCAAAAGATTGTATTCTTGGGAGCAAGCTTGGACACAACCGTGATGCCTGTGCCCTGGCCCAGCAATAAAGGAGTCTCAATCCTCACCACTAACACCAGAGAGGATGTCTCAGATATGAGGAAAGGATAACAGATACACACTGTAAAGTGTAATTTCCCTTAAGAGTGTGCAGAGATCACAATCAGTCCAGGGCTGGTTGCTCCCTAGGTCCCCAATAAGACTCCCCACTGGCACAGCTATAGGGTCCAGATCTCAGCCTAGATGGGCAAGCTAAAATCTCCAGCACCCTCTCTGTCCAACCAGTGCTTCGTCTCGTTGCCCAAGTAGCTGACACACACGCACACTTTGAGATAAGTTTAAACAACCACACACACTCCTGGGAAAGGCTGGCACAGGTTTTCCAGCTGTGGCCCTTTTACCCAGACTATACAGTAGTAATTACTGCCACCACCCAGCTAATACTTATCAGCTGCTCAAAGGCCCTTAAAAGGGTGTCCAATTATTACTGTGCAATATTATTATCCAATTGGTAGTATAGCCCAGGGCTAAAGCTGTGAGTGGCTTTGTACAATTTTACCAAAGGCATGCAAGTACTCGTAAGACCTTAAATTATCTCTACACAAACCAGCCCCAGTTAAAAGCTTGTAAAATATTTAATAATAAATAATTAAAACCACAAGACAATACTTTCTACTGCGCAGATCTAGTCAGGAGTTCAGAGATCACATAGAAATACTTAAAATAAATCATTAGTACAGTTCTGACATCACAGAAAAACACTTGGTCTAAACTTTTTAGTTTCTAGCTAATGTAAAAGAAAATACAAGTCTAAGATAACTTACATAAGACAACAGGCAGAGTGCTGAGTTGGATAGTCAGACAAAAATGCTTAATCTCTGGTTCTCACTGTTTGAATTGAAACTGCAGTTCTGCTAAAACATTACATCATCTTTTACACTTTAGTGGTGTTCCCAGGCTGACAAACTGCATTTACATTTTTTTACACTTAGAGCAATAAAGGACATTTGATCATTAACTTTAGCCTTAAAACAATAGGCAAGATGCCAGACTCTACTCTAAATTCTAACTTCAAAGGAACAGACATAAAGTAATTTTAATTTCAAAGGACCAACAAGAAATGTTCGACTTGGCTTTCTTTACAGCAGATGGCAATGTTGCCACGTTGTTTCAAGTTCAACATTCATATTTACAAATTATAGAATTATCTGCACAGTTCTATCTGGCTAGGCTGGCAGCCTTCACCCATCTCTACCAGTCTTCACAAAAACTTCCCAGATGGCATTCCTCACTTCAGAAAAGCAGGTCTGTCTGACAGATTACTTCAAACAAATGGCCACTAGAACCCAGCTATCTGCAAGGAAAATACTGCAAGCCCTAGGGTTCATGGCCTCATGTATACTGCTGATTCCATTTGCAGGACTGCATATGAGGAAAGTTCAGTGGTATCTAAAAATTCAATGGTGCCAACTTTGTCAGGACCTGGAAACAGTCATTCCTATCATACCCTGTCTAAGGACAGAGTTCCTTTGGTGGGCAGAAACATACAACCACAACAAGGGACTGACATTCACTCTACCTCATGCTGCCCAGACCCTGGCCACAGATGCATCAGACTATGCCTGGGGGGCTCACATGGCTGGCAAATGTTTTCATGGCCACTGGAGCCCAAGTCAGATTCGTTTGCATATCAGCCAGAAAGAGATGCTAGCTGTACAGAATGCCCTGACAGCTTTCAGCTCCCTACTCTTTTCAGGACAAATGCTAATAAAAACAGACAACACCACGGTTAATGTGGTACATCAAGCAGGGGGGATCCCATTCCTACCCATTCTGCAGGTTAGCCATGGCCCTGTGGCACAAGGCCCTGGACATCAAAGTCCACCTACAAGCTCAGTTCCTGCCAGGCAAACAAAACTCACTGGCAGGTGACTTGAGCAGAAATCTCCTAGAACCACAAGTGGATCTCTCTGCCTCCCACTACAACCACCAGCTCAGCAAATTCTGCACCAGGAATCCTCACAGCAGGGCCTGGAAAGTGGATGCCCTAGCCTTTCTATGGGAAAGGCTCTCAGTCTATGCCTTTCCCCCCTCTGCCCCTTCGTACAAGGAATTAGTAGTTTATTGGCCATTTTGGGCTAATTTCTCTCTCTCATTTCCCTGCTGTAAAACCCACATTTGCAAGGGTTTGCGTGCTGGGCAGCGCCGGTTAGCCAGGGTATAACTATTCCTGGCTCCACAAAGTCTACTCTTCAGTTTTTCCCTTGGAACTAGACAAACTTTCAACTTAAGCCCTAAACCATTCACTTCTCAGCCCGGCACTTGCACAAAACTCATAGCAAGCACTAATTAACCTTAGCAGTAGGACCCCCCATACTGTAGAGAAGGACAAGGCTCTCTACTCGACCTTATCAGCCAATCAGTAAAACAGCTCACTGTACCTATCCAGGCATGTCCAAAGGGCAGTTTCAGGTGTACTCTCCGGTCCAACTGGTGAATCTTGGCATTTTGAGGTAATGTTACAACTGCCTCGTACACAGACAACCCTCTCCTACCACCAAACACCAATACATCCGAGAGATGCAGTTATACAGCCAAACTGGAGGCTAAGCTCTCAACCCAAGACTGGACCAGACGGTCAAGAGGAGAAGGGAAATTACTTGCATCACACCACCAGTCTCGCATAGACCTATGAAACCAGCATCGGCAAAAAATACACAAATACACAAACATACTCTAAGGCTCTAAATAAAAATCTGCAAAAGCAACAGAGACCTCCAAAGCAGACATCCAAGCAACCTCCACCCACCAACACAAACCATGAAGCACATACTTCACAAAACCAGTGTGCCACACAATCACAGCCCTTAAGGCAAAATAAGCCAACACACTAGTAATAGGTGACTCTATAGTCAGGCACATTGACGTCCCACTCACTAGGCTGAACAAGGAGAAGGCTACTGTTAGCTGCCTGTCTCTGCCACATAACACAAGCACTCAGGTCATATAAGTACAAGTACAAATACGACTGTCATTGTCCACGTTGGTGTAAATGACTTGAGCCGTAGCTCCCTGTACTACATGAAAAGAGACGTGGAAGAGCTCTCTGATCACGTAGCCCAGGCTGGTATGACCTTGACCCTGAGTAGCATCCTGCCCTCGCCAAGAATGATACCACGGTGTAAAGAAAAAAATATCAATTTCAACAATTGGCTATACTCCTGGTGTCCTTCAAAGGGGATCCAGTGTCTGTCAGCCTGAAATGACATGCTCAACAAGTCACGCTGCTTTGTTAGAGACTGCTTGCACTTGTCGCCCTTAAGCTTTCGAATTCTGGCCAAGGCTCTTGTCACCCCCATAGTGCCTTTTTTAGGTAAGGCTCAAAAGACAAACCCACTGCCGTAAATAGCACACGTAACTAAAAGCTGAGGGTAATGCTACTCAATGCCAGAAGTCTCAACCTCAGAATGCACGCACTCGAGGCACTCCTCGGTATGGAGAAAATCTATATATGTGCAGTAACAGAAACCTGGTTTAAGGCTCCAGAGAGCAACCCAGCACTACCAAGCTACAACATCTACCATACATTTCGGCCACAAAACCCGGACCGAAATACAAAAGGCAGGGGGCATATCCATATTCATCAAGGATACCCACACATCCAGGTTAGTGGCACAGCACGATGCTTAAGAGATCATCCATGTGCAACTAATGGGGCAGAACTGCAGTTCAAATTGTAGCTTGCTACAGATCACCCACCATGTCCCAAGACCCCCATACCACATTTCTGGAAACACTGGGAAACATAAAGGTCCTACCAAACACCCAGGTATTGGGTGATTTCAATTACCCAAACATTAACTGGAAGAACTACTCGAGTACTAACTCACTTGCCCAACATTTCCTAGAATTTATAAACTTCAATGCCCTGGATCAACTGGTCAACACTTCCACCAGAGGTGACTACATATTGGACCTGGTCATCGCCAACAAGGGCGACTGGTGTTCCCCACCGGAGGTCAACCCCTTGCTGGTTAGATCTGATAATAAACTAATCACTCTTGATGTCCACATTCCGCCACCACCCCCAGTCAAAGAAACCACCTTGAAAAACTTTTCAGAAGCAAACTTCACATTGCTTAAGACCAAGGTAGAAAGTTTCAAATCCCTCAAATTAAAGCACAGCACTGCCCAAGCTGCAAAATCCTTTACCTAATGCACTCTATGGGCACCTACAAGAATGCATGGATTGTGCCATCCCAATTAAAACCAAGACTCACTCCTCCAAACAAAGTAAACAGTCTGGTGGACCCCTGCCATAAACAAGCTATACAATAGGAGGAGGAATCTAGTACAGAAAAGAGTAAAATCCCAAGAAGGGAAGACATTCCTGGTCAGTATCCGCAAGAAACTATGATACCTCATAAACTCATCCAAGGCTAGCTTCGAAAGAAAAAATTGCCATGGACTCCAAAGATAACCACAAGACATTCTTTAGCTATGTCAAGAATTAAGTGGCAGTGCTCAGATCTGATTGGAGTTAGTGCAGAATGATGCAAAATACACTGAACCGACCGATATCACCAATATCTTGGCAGACAGGTTCAGTGCAAACTTCACCCCCCTCTCACCCCCAAAAGGGCCCATAACCATACCAGAAGAATGTAGTGCCCCTGAACTCAGACGCACTCAGGTTAAAACAGCCCTCTCCAAAGCCAAAAATGCAGCATCAATGGGTTCATAGGCTCATAGGTTAGTACTAGGCGAACTGCCCTTATGGACCATTTTAAACCTAGCCAATTACTCCATGTCAGAATCAAACCCTGCATAAGGTAAGCACCTTAACCATTACGCCAATCCCAGGCTGCGTCCTACACGAGCTGAAAGATGAACTCACCCCTCACCTAAACGCACTGTTCAAACTCAGCCCTTCCACAGGCTACATGCCCATAGAGTGGCGCACAGCGATGGTTATTCCGCTTCACAAAGGTGGAGCCACAACAAACCTCGGGAACTATCGCCCTATAAGCCTGACTTAACTTGGTCTGCAAGGCTGTGGAGCGCATCATCATGGATCTCATTAACAGGGACATTGGGAAGCTCCAAACACTGGACCCTACCCAGTTCGGCTTTAAGGGCAGATCATGCCTCCTAAACCTGGTGGACTTCTTTGAGACAGTTGCCAAGGCTATAGACGAAAGGTGGTTCACACAGCCTACCTAGACCTCGCAAAAGCCTTCCAACACCATTCCCCATTCTGGTAGTATAGACAAGCTCAGCAGCTTGAACATAAATCCCTACGTCACGAGATGGGTTGCCAACTGACTCATGGACAGAACCCACATGGTAAGAGTTGCAGGAGCTAGGTCTGACTCTAAACCGGTTACAAGTGGTGTTCCCCAGGGCTCAGTCCTACGACCCCTCCTGTTTGGCATATACTTCTCAGAGGTACAGGCAAGCACAAGAGGACTATGGCTGATCAAGTTCGCAGATGACTACAAACTAGGGGCTGTAATTGACTCTCCGGCTGACAGACTTCCTCCAAAAGGGTCTCACTGAGACAGATACCTGGTGTCAAAACTATGGCCACAAGCTAAACGCCAAAAAGTGCATAGTCATCCCCTTTGGAAAAAACAAAGTACCCACAAACTACCACATAGGCGGTAGTCCCCTAAATACGTACTAAGGGATCTGGGGACCCAAGTAGATAGCAATCTCTCCTTTGGTAATCACATTGCCAAAGTGGTTATAAAAAGCTATGTGGCCCATTCACAAAAGGGTTTGCATCCAGATCAAAAGAGGTCATTGTGCCCCTCGACGCATCACTTATGAGACCCATCATAGAGTACAATGCCCCGTTTGGGATGTACCTTACAAGACACCTGCAACAGCTAGAAAGATCACAGAAGTACCTCACCAAGAGGATCACTGGCCTCGGACAGATGTCCTATACAGCTCGACTGAGGAAATTCCAGCTGTACTCTGTTGCATACCACCTACTCAGAGGTGATCTCTGCCTGACATACAAGGCCATGTCCAGCCCAGAATTTATGGACCTGCTCCACCTAAAGAAAACCATATCCCCTCGAACGCACGCTCTAGGGATCTTAAACCTCAGCACAACAATAAATAGGATGTGTTGGAGGGATAGAGTCCTGTCCCAGAGACTTCCCATGCTCTGGAACAAGATTCCAATCTACATTAGGCAGAGCTCCTCACTAACGCTCTTCAAGAGAAACCTTGACAAGTGGATCGGAAACAAAGCTTATCCCGGGGTCACTTCAGTGGCTCTGCTGGATAGAGGCACAGGGAACTAATCTAAGGGGGGCAGCGAAAGCCAACACATTCCGGCTAGGCTTATAAATGCCTTTGGGCAGATAGCTTAGTACCCATTTATGAACTTATTACTCAAGATAAAACAAGACAGGCCAAGGACAATTCTGATTGCCCTGGAATGGCCATGCCAGCACTGTTACCCACTCCTGTGCAGCTGACAACAGTGCCACCCTGGCAACTACACCAGATCCAACCCTGCTCTCTCAGCAGGAGGGACAGATTTTGCATCCACAATTGCAAACGCTAAATCTTGCAGCCTGGCTTATTCCTTGAATTCTTCACCAGCAGCCCTAAGCAAACAGGTGCTGGATGTTCTCCTTGAAGCCAGAAAGCCCAGTACAAGAAAAATCTTATGCTGATAAGTGGAAAAGGTATTGTTCCTGGATTCAATCTAAAGGAGAGGACACAGCACTGCCCTCCTTACCCCCTAATCCTGGATTACCTAGCTGAATTACTCCACAGATGCCTGCCCTTCTCCATTAAGATCCATGTCTCTGACATCTCAGTTCATTACAACACTGAGCCACCACTGTTCTCTCACCCACTCATCAAACAGGCCCTGAGAGGGACAAACAACTTTGGACCACCAAGGAGAGCACCCACCCCTACTTGGGACCTTAACTCTGTACTGGAAAAGCTCACGCTTCCCCCCTTTGAACCTGCGGCTTCAGCAGAGTTAAAATTCCTCTCTTGGAAAACAGCCTTGCTTCTAGCCATCACTTTAGCTAGAAGAGTGTCTGAGCTACAAGCACTGATGGCTGTGGAACCCTTCATTATCTTCCATGCTGACAGGGTGTCTCTCAGAACTAACCCTTCCTTTATGCCTAAAGTGGTGTCCAGTGTGGCTCTCGACCAATCCATCCATTTGCCAACCTTCTTCCTTAATCCTCAAAATGAAGGGGAACGTATCCTGCACTCTTTGGACATGCACAGACAGCTCAGATTCTACCTTGACAGGACTAAGCCCTTCAGAAAATCTGACCAGTTACTAGTCAGCTTTGCCAGAGGGACAGAGGGCAAGGCCATCTCAAAACAAACCATTTCCAAATGGGTAGCACACTGCATCCATTTTTGCTACAAGCACCATGGAAAGCCAACCCCTCAGGGGGTCAGAACACGTTTCACTAGGGCTACATCTACCTGTGCAGCATTTCTCAGGGGAGTCCCATACCAAAGACATCCTGGAGGCTGCTACCTGGAGTTCTCTTGTGCGCACCTTCACCAAGCATTACCACCTGCCTATCTTTTCCAAATCCAGGGCAGGTTTTGCTAAGCAGTCTTGCAAGGCCTACTAGCCAACCCTAACTCTTCTCGACTGCCTCCACCTTTCCTCAGCTTTGGGAATCCACCCAAGTGTGATGACTGCAACAGTGCAACACGAAAAACATAGTACAGTTGTGTACACTTACCATAAATGTAGATGATGTAGATGTTCGAGTGTATTCACTGTTGCAGTCCTGGTTTCCCTCCCTCCAGCCCCCTGGTTTTTCCTGTCTCCTCTCTATGGCTTTGACTGTTGGTATTGGTATTTACTTTTTACTGGTGGTGTTTTCCCCACCATAACTTAGCTCCCTATTTGGGGGCTCCTGACATTTGGGGCAAGGATAACTGATGTCATGGCATCGGCTGCCTGTTTTTATACCCCTGACGACCTCACATCAGTCCTGGAGTGACAGCAACCGACGCAGAAATAGTAAGTCTGTGGTATTTGGGCTGATTGAGTGCTAGCTGCAGGCGGATAACCCAAATGAGATGACTGCAACAGTGAGTACACTCAAACATCTACATTTATGGTAAGTGTACACAACTATACTTTCTTTCCTGAGCTGTAGCTAGCATAATTGTAAAATTTGTTTGCTAAGTAGTGCCTCTTGCTTTACAGTTGGATTTGCAGTATAAGGGGACTAACATCATCAACTTTATAATCCTACTGCTACTCTGAATTCTAGCTTTTAGTTGGTGGTGTGTGCGCATGATCTTACTAGTGATTTCCTTTTTTTTTGAGAGTGATTACTTTTATAACTGTCTAGGGTTAGTTGGGGCAAATGACAGTTTATAACAGTTTTGTTGCTTCTTTAAAAAAGAAAAGAAAAGTTAATTCTGTTTAACTTTACAAATAAGTTGAGTTTGAACAAGACTGATGTACTCTTGATTTGTAGAACTGCTGCATCAAGGCTGGAGTTCTTATTTAACAAAGGGCTGTTTTTTTCTAATCTTGTTAGTCATGCATTTAATGTGGCAGAGTGTGGGGGTGTATTAATTTTGTTTTAATTTGTGCAAGTTGAATGGGTCGAAGGACTTTTCATTATGGCCCACAGTACAAGGACTGCCCGATTAAGTAACTGATAGGAAGTTGTATAGTTAGTAAGTGTACATTCAGGGACACACAGACCCACTAGTTCAGTGTAAAAATCCTAAGAAGATGGTTACTTTTAATGCTATGGCCTAAGTTGAATCTTGTAATGTGTTTTTGAAGTCTGCGCATATAAAGTTGAGCACAACATTCCGAATGTGTTTGTTACAAGCAGGCATTGAAGAGGCACTTAATTGCCAGCAGCAAGGCAGGCGGTTGAAGGCTTATTAGTCTGTTACACTGGACAAGATTAATAGCTTATTTTTTGTAGAACAGTTAAGCCCCCCCCCCCCCCCCAAAAAAAAAGCCCTTCGGCCAAAAGACTGGAGTTGGTGCAAACACGATGATTGGATTAAAGTATGTAGTTCTGTGCATGCCAGTTAGCGAATGATGAAAGGGCATCTAAAAGAAAAAACAAAGCCTGCAGACCTGAGTGTGTGGGGAGCGGGACACGAGGGAAGTACAAATGTAAAGCCACTGTCTGAATTTTTTTTTTTTTCTTTCCTTGGGCGGGAGGGAGCATCTGTAGAGGGTTGTGCAGACAGCCATACTGCCCTTTTATTAAGGAACATACAGTCTGAAGCAACAGCAGAAAAATAAATGTGTTCAGTGAGAGTTGTAGGTTTTTAAAGGGGTGCAGAGGAGAAACGGATGATTTAGTGAAGGCATATTAAGGAAGGGAGAAAATGAGAGAGCGGATGATTTAGTGAAGGCATATTAAGGAAGGGAGAAAATGAGAGAGAGCAGTTTTGGGAGTGGCTTGTCTTTGAACTGATTTAGATTATGATAGACTGGGATCCTATTCGAAGGGAGAGGGAGTAGAGCATTGCATAGTAGCCTGTTCACATCCATAAGAAGAGAAGGCACTGGAGGGTTGTGACTAGTAGGGTGTGATTTAGTGAATGCAGATGGGAGGGCGTAGAGCTGTAAGGTATATTTATAGATCTCTGTTCAGTGTATACGTGCCTCTGTGCACGTGTGCAGTCAGAATGTAATGAGGAAGTGCAGTCTGTGTGTGGGTATGATTAACTGAGCTCTGTCAGGAAAAGCAGTGAAGTAGAATAGAAAGCAGTAGAGTAACAAGAAATATTTGAATGGTGCAGTGGTCTGTGTTAGGACACAAATGTTTGTGTGGGATCTTTAGTGGGGCTGTACTCGTTACAAGGCCAAACACTAAGCAGTAAGCAGAAGGCTGGTAGTGAGGCACACACCACACTTTTATTTAAAAGAGAGAGTGTGAGATGGAAAAGATTTAGTGCATGTTCTGTCAGCAGGATCTCCTGTTTAAACTGTGCGATCACAGTATTTCTCATGCTGTGAGTTTATGCCTGGAAGTGATGGACAGATAATCATTGTCATATTGCTTGTTCTCAGAGAAGGCTGTCTTATTACTATGGTGAAAGGGTGTAGTTGCAGCCATAACTTGGTCTTAAAGTAAAATAGATGTCTAGTTGTGCACATACAGCAGTATGGATTACATGTTTGTATCCGTTAATACTACTGCAGTGGCTTAAGCTGTTGGCAAACATTGTTTATGTACAGTTGATTCAGTAAATGTAGCAAACGCTTGAGTGGCATGTGAAGTCACGTGCTTTACAATGTGAATGGAGCTAGATTTTTGGCTTTTATTTCATAGTTGATGTGGCAGTATACTGGGGGAAAAACCCTTGTGGCAGGTCAAGGTCACCCTGTTTCCTTTTGGTGCCTTTTTGAGGTTGACCAAAGCAGTCGCAAGCAGGCATTTGCTTTCACATTTGTGAAGTGTAGGATTTACCCACCCCTAGATAAAGTGCTGTGTTGATTTGGTTGTGTATAGGAAAAGGCTTTGTCAGACATTTTGAGGAAGGGGGCTAACTAGGCTTTTCTGTAACATTTTCTTCAGAATGCACCAGGCCTACTGCAAAATATGTAGGTCCTGTCTTAATTCTTTGCCCCCAGACTGCCTCATGTTTTTGTAAGTGCTACAGTCCCTTAGGTCATTGATTAGTGGAAAGTAGGGATGTGCATGAGACAGCACTCTGCTACAGTACATGTGTACAGTTTGTCATTCATACAAGCTAGAGTGCCTTCTGCTGCATTATGTGCAGTATTCTGGTCATTGTTGTCAACACTTCATAGTTGGCCTGTTTCATGCATGTATGCATTACCCATTGGCATTCGTGTTGAATGCCTGTCAGGACATATATTGTTCGGGATTTTGTGTGTGTGTGCACAAATTGATAAAAGCTGAGTTGAGGAAAAACTTGGAGAGTCTGAGGCATACTATGTCTGTATGATTAACTGTTTGAGGTTCCCAGGTTATGGGGCCTCACTACAAGTCTCTCTCTGCAATAGGTATTTGTATCAGAGTGAGAAGTAGAAATTTTTTAACCTTGTATTGTGAAAATTTAATAGTTGTCTGCAGTTTTACATTTTACTTTCAAGTAAGAGTTCTTTAATTTCTGAAGTTAATGTAAGAATGCCTTTATCATTCTCCCAGTAAGTGCTCTCCCTTTTCTTTCCAGTAAATGCTTTTAACACTATTCTCTGTAAATTGTGTAGTCAATGTGCAGTGCATTCCTTATTGTAACCGTTGCAGCTTGTGGCCCAAGATCTTGGGTGAAAAGGGTCCTTGAACAAGTCCACCCACCTGGTTGATCAATCATTCAATCAGTAAGTACATATTACATTAAAACGCTACTTATGAATTCATAGCTTTTGCATATGTAGGTAGGGTTCCCGTTGTCTCTGTGTGCATTCTTATGTTGGGTATAGTAAGCTGTCAGTTAACTGGCACCTGTGGGGATTGGTAGTTGCCGGATAACTGTAGATGTTATGTTGTCCTAGCTTGCCTTCATTCTTACTGGTTGGGTTTGGAGCCGATCCTCTGCTCGGCTGCATATACTGCAGCTCAAAGTCTTTCACTTGGCTCGTGGCTGAACACTATCCCATCATGCAGTGTGTGATTCCCTAGATCTCATTTGCCGCTTAAGATCAGAGGTTCTTCATCTTGGCCGTGGATAAGTTTTTGGAAATTTTAAATATCTCGTATTTTTCTTGGCTGTTATTGCTCTTAAATTACATAGAACTGTTTGATATAGATAGTTCTTCTGGTGTTGTTTATTCTATTCATTACTGTGATTACTGCTTAGTTGGCCGTCACCTTAGTTGCAGGCCTGATGTTCTTCGTGTTTCACTGTTGCAGTCATTACATTTGGGTTATCTGCCTGCAGGTAGTCCTCAGCCGGCCTGAATATCGAAGTTTTGGATTCCTGCGTCGGATGCTCTCTCTTCTTCCATGATGTCAGATCAGGGGTATAAAACATGCAGCCGACGCCATTACATCAGTCTTTCTATGTGGTGCCCGAAGCCAAAGCAGTTTGCAAGTGCCGGTCGGCCGACTCCAGAAATTTTCGTTTGAGTTTCAGAACCTAAGTCTTCAAAAAAGTTGTGTCCCGTTGGATACTTTTTCTTGCTCTTAACCGATGTCAGTAAAAGTTAACGATTGTCTTACCTGTGGAAAGCAAATACCTCATAAAGATTTTCATTTGTACTGCATTCCTTGCTTAGGCCCAGATCACAACGTCCCTCGCTGTCGGTTTTGTGCTTTATTCAACCCCCGAACTATTCATAGTCTGTCTATTTTTGCAGCAAATTATTTTGGTACTCTGTATAACTATCCAGAAATTGCTTCGGTAAGCCATCCGACTACCGATATTCCAAAAAAAGTAAGGATAAAGACCAGAGACAAACCACATAGGTCCAAAACTGCCAACGATGCTTCCGTTAAGCTCGTCGCCAGTTCGCCGGTACTCATTGAGGCGTTTTCGCAGCCCCTGATGCCCGCTACTTCAGATTCGCAGGGCTCTACTGAGACCCATTCAGAGTCTGGTATGCCGCGAGATGCTGCTTCGCACGGAACCTGCGGATGTCTCTACCTTGGATGGGTCCGGAGCCGCTGTGTAGGCACCGGCTTTTGAGGATGTATTCAGGTCTACAGATTTACATATTAAACCAAAGCCATCTTCTTAATCAAGGCCTCAAACTCGACCCACACCTAGAAAACAGACGTCCAAACTGTATGGTCAGGCCCATATGCCTAAAAAACAAATGCTTGGAATGGCTGAAGACCTTATTACTTTAATTAGGGGAAGCCAACCTTCTTCTTCTGAATCCTACAACTGATTTTCCTTCTGATTCTTCTGGTCAGGATTCTGATATTTCTGTCTCTTCTGATTACCAGGATTTGCCCTTTTCTACCCATGAGGATTCTGATGCAGAGGATTCCATTCCCTCTGCTTCCCCTCCAGATGATTTTTCTTTTGGTGAAACATTGCGCACTCTAAGGGAGCCATTCCACTGGAAAGCCAGGATTACTCTGACTCCAAAAAGAGGCTTAAGGAATTCTTACTCCTCCCTCAACACAGGCCTTTAGCAATCCCACCTGTTCTGGAGATTGTAGATGATGCCTTCTTGGAATCTAGCCTGGCCCCAGACACTTTACCTCCAGCTGCCAGAAAACCTGACCGGTATTAAAGTACCTGACTCTCACAAGTTCCTCTTCAAGAATCCTACTGCGGATCCAGAGACCATTTCCCAAGGACCAAAAGGAATTAAGGCTACTTGCTGCCAAAAATCCTACCCCCTATGATAGGGATTCCAGGGCCTTGGACAGATGGGGTAAGAAGGTATACACTTCTGCTACTTTGGCCATTAGGGCCTTAAATTGCCAGTTTCATATGTTTAAGTATCAGCAGCATATTATGGGACTAAAACAGAAAGTGATTTTGATTCCTGACTGTGCTGAACATAAAGAATTACAGGATTTAATACATTCTGTTGAACAAGTTGGTAAACATACTTTGCAATGTGGTTTTGACTCTCTAGAAGCATCTTGCAGGGCTGCTGTCACTGGGTCTGTGCTTAGAAGGCATGCTTGGCTTGAGGAGCAGAACTTGCCAGATCAAAATTACTGGATGCTCCCTTTAAACCAAGACTGCCTGTTTGGCAACAAAGCAGCAGAAGTCCTTAAAAAGATGGAGGAAAAAGCTAAATCTATGCAAACTCTTAAAGATTTCCTGCAAGTACAGCCTCCCAGATTTAGTAGGCATTGGCCTTCTAAGAATTGGTCCTTTCCACTCTCTTCCAGGCCTTCTCAGTCCAAACCCAGGAACAGCAGACCACCTAGGCTACAGTCTCAAGGTACACACAAGCCTAAGCAGGGGGGGCTCCCACTTCCAAAGCTGGAAGTAGTAAGACTCCCCCCTATGGAAAAATGTCACAATGACGTAACCTTAACCTTCCAAGACCTGCTCAACTGCCTGCTCCCTTGGGGGGAAAGATTGCTCTGCATGCAAAACACTGGGAGCTCATTACCCAGGACAAATGGGTTTTAAATATAGTTTTCCAAGGCTACAGTTTCCACTTCCACGTCTTACCAACCCCAAACGGTTGGCCAGACCTACCCCCAAATCAGTGGGCACAGGCTCAACAGCAGGTTCTCTCTCTCCTAAGTGTCGGGGCTGTTCAACCTGTCCCAGCAGAAGAAGGGGACAAGGTTTTTACTCAAGACTTTTCCTGGTACCCAGAAAAGACTCCTCCTGGCATCCTATCCTGGACCTCTCTATGCTAAACACCTGTTTGGTAATCCCAAAATTCAAAATGCTAACAGTTCAACAGCTGCTGCTTATGCTAGGCAAAGATGTCTGGTTGGCAACCTTAAACTTAAAGGAAGCTTACCTGCACATTCCAATAAGGGAATCTTGTAAGAAATACCTACGCTTCAGAGCAGGCTCCATGCACTATCAGTTCTCTGCACTTCCCTTTGGCTTATTTACTGCACCCAGGGTATTCACAAAGTGTTTAGCTCCAGCCATTGCATTTTGCAGACAGAGAAATATTCAGATATACCCATACCTGGATAATTGATTCAGGCAGAAAGCCAGGACATGCTGTTAAAACATCTGGCATTTGTAAAGAAACTTCTAACCTCGCTGGGGTACACCATAAACTAAAAGAAATCTCATCTAGTACCCTGCCAACAGATTGTGTTCCTGGGAGCAAGCTTGATCACAACTTCCCAGATGGCTTACCTCATGCCAGAGAAACAAGTTTTATTTGACAGCCTACTTCAAACTACTGGCTGCAAGGAAAATCCTGCAAGCCTTTGGGTTCATGGCCTCTTGCATTCTACTAATTCCATATGCAAGACTGCATATTAGGAAACTACAATGGTATCAACATTCTCAGGACCTGGAATCAATGATTCCTATCATTACTTGTTTAAAGACCAGAGTAACTTTTGGTGGGCAGAGACCTGCCACCTCAACAAATGGCTCCCTTTCAATCTACCCCTTGCCGCCCAAACCCTGACTACAGACTATGCATGGGGGGGGCTCACTTGGCAGGGCGGTGCATTCAGGGCAAATGGAACCTGAGTCAGATGCACCTGCAAATCAACCAAAAAGAAATGTTAGCTATACAGAATTCCCCGACAGCCTTCAAAGACCACATCCTTCCAGGACAATTATTGGTAAAGTCAGAACAAACCTCTGAACCGATAAAGGAACCAATGTAGCAAACAGCAAAATAGTGAATACAAAGGCAAACTGGTTCCAACACAGCACTCTTTAGTAGCAACACAACAAGGTAAGCGCTTTCACAGATTTCATCCGCTTCCTCAGACCAAAATATTAAAACTCTAGAATTTAAAGCATCCACCTATGCATCCTATAGTGTCCAGCAGGGGCTGGGCAACAGAGCCACTTTCTATCTTTGTTGAAAAAAATCTCCGGATTGTGCTAGACAGTTGTCATACTGTGCTTAGAGATACTAAAGGTTTTTTGCAAGAGCTGAATAATCAGTTAGAGGTTTTATCTGGTCATTGCTTTTTTGTCACACTTGATGTAGCCTCTCTATTCACCATTATCCCCAATAGTTGGGGGACTGAGAATATTAGAGAAATATTATGTGCCAATGGATTTATTACTAGCAAAGTTGAACTCATTTGTACACTCAGATTATTCTTGAGAATAATGTTTTTATTTTCAATGACTCCCATTATATACAGAAGGTTGGTGTGGCTATGGGCACTGCTTGTGCCAATAGCTAAGCCAACCTAACACTTGTGAATTGGGAGACTGTTTGTTCTCTCCAGTAATAGATTTTGTAGTTGGATAAAATGGTTCAAACGATTTGTCAATGATATTTTTTTGCTATGACAAGATACAGAAGAGGAGTTAGTACAATTTTTACAGTACCTCAATGGATTGAATGACTTTTTGAGATTTACGTATACATTTTCATCAGAAGGGATTGATTTTTTAGATGTGAAAGTGAGTAAAAATTCCCCGTCACTAGTTTCCACTAGTATATATAGGAATGACGTTAGGAGGAGTAATATACTCCCGACAGCGGTATGCATCCCAGTCATACACAATTTAATGTTTTTAAAGGGCAGATTTATCGCATGATGCATCTCCATAGTGATGATACACAGCTAACTCTTGCACTAACTAAATTGAAAGAGGAATTTATTGAGAGGGGATATAAGCCCACTGCCATTGACTCTCAGATTAGTGCATCTTGTGTGGAGAGAAATAGAAGATGTAGACCTTATTTTGAGAATGTTCCCCTAAATGCCCAAACAAATGTTGGCAGAGCTGTTGATTCTCCATCTAATATCACCAGTAGTACTGTAGGGGTTAGGATGTCACTAACTTTCGCTAGCAATGTGTGCATGGTATGTGATGTTAAGAACAATTGGGATAGTCTCTTGACTGATCCTGGACTCAAAGATGTTATAGGTCGCCAACCAAGTTTTACTTTCAGGAATAACAAATCTCTTAAGAACCAGTTATGTTACAAATCCAAGGGTAGACAGAATGCTGTACAATCTGATAGAATGGGTACATACCCATGCAGGAGATGCATGGCTTGTGTGCGTATATATGGGGGGGGGGGCACTTTTGTACATCCACAATAGGTTTTGAGATTAGCACCACTTTATATGCTGATTGCCATACCAAGCACGTCGTATATTTTTGTTTCTGTACCATCTTGTTTTTCATTCTATATAGGCAAAACAAATAGAGCCTTCAAGGAGAGAATTTTAGAACACCTAAGAGACATTAGGAATGCTAAGGAAACAAGTGCGTTGGCCATGCATGTTGCGAAAGAAGGCACTGCAGATAAGTTTACATTTTTTTGTTGTAGAAGTCATACACGATAGCATTAGAGGTGGTGACCTCAATAATAAGACAGAAGCAGTGGAACAGAAGTGGATTACAAGTTATCAAGCTGACAAACCACCAGGTCTCAGTAGTAAGGTGTCTCTGAAGACCTTTTTAAAAGCTAGAGCACTGAAACACTGACCAAGTAGTACCAGGCTTATGTCCTTGGTTTCTTATATATATATCTTTGCTATGGTTTTTATTTTATATGTCCACAAGATTGACCAGTTTTATATACATATTTTTAGACAGATTTTATTATATGCATGTATATGTGTGTGTATATATATATATATATATATATATATATATATATATGTATATGTATATATATATATATATATATATATATATATACACACACACACACACACACACACACACACATATATATATATATATATATATATATATATATATATAAAGTATGTGTATATATATATATATATATAAAGTATGTGTATATATATATATATATGTATATATATTAGTATATTTAAATGTTGATGCATTTTAGTTTTAATTATGTACTTAGCAATTTTTGAGCTGCAATGTATGTTTTATAGTGTTACTGATTTACAAACTGATGTTAGTGTCTTCACTGCTAAGACAAGGCAATGAATGTGTTAAATTGGTTCAGTGATTAGTATGCCTCATTGGTTGCTAGAATGTTTAAAGATGTGACTTGAGTTTTAATATTTTGGTCTGAGGAAGCTGATTGAATCCGTGAAAGCGCCTACCTTGTGTTGCTATTAGAGTGCTGTGTTGGAACCAGTTTGCCTTTTTCTTCATAATTATTGGTAAAGACAGACAACACTACAGTTATGTGGTACATAAACAAGCAGGGGGGAACCCACTCGTACCCTCTCTGTAGACTGGTCATGGCCCTATGGAACACAGCCTTGAGCTACCAAGTGCACTTGCAAGCTCAGTTCCTGCCAGGCAAGCTAAATTCACTGGCAGACAACCTAAGCAGAAATCTTATGGACCCACACAAATGGAAACTGGAACCAAAAATATTTAGCCTCTTGATGAGCAAATAGGGGACTCCAATGATGGACCTGTTTGCCTCCCCTCAGAACTACCAGTTGGACACATTCTGCACAAGGACTCCCCACAGTCCAGCTTGGAAGGTGGATGCCCTGCCTTTTATCTGGAAAAGCCTCTCAGTTTATGCCTTTCCCCCTCTGCCTCTCCTCTCGAAGGTTCTGCTAAAGAATCAAACAGGACAAACCAAGGACAGTACTGATTGCACCAGACTGGCCTCGCCAGCACTGGTAACCCTCTTGCGCAGTATGATGCTGCTGGATCCATGGCACCCAACTCAGACACCTTCCCTGGTGTCCCAGCAGGAGGGCCAGATTCTGCACCCTCTGCTTCAAACCGTGAACTTTGCAGCCTGGCTAATTCCTTGAGCTGTCCAATAGCATCCCTCAGTAAGCAGGTGCTAGATATCATTCTGGAAGCAAGGAGACCTAGTACTAGAAATTCCTATGCTGAAAAGTGGAAAAGATACTGTTCCTGGAGCCAGACCCAGGGTATAGGCACTATGGTGCCCAGTTTACCTCCTATTCTTCAGTACTTAACAGAAATGCTCCACAAAGGCCTATCCTTCTCTTCAGTTAAAATTCATGCCTCTGCAATTTCAGCACATTATAATACTGAACCACCCCTCTTCTTTCACTCCCTGTTAAAGCAATTCCTCAGAGGGGCTAAAAATTTAAGACCCCCCCCCCAGGTGAGCCCCTTCTCCAGCCTAGGACCTTTAACTTTGTTTTGGAAAAGCTCACTCTCCCTCCATTTGAACCAGCTGCAACTACAGAGTTGAAATTCCTTTCTTGTAAAACAGCCCTCCTTCTAGCCATCAATTCAGCAAGAAGAGCGTCTGGATTGCAGGCCCTCATGGCAGTGGAGCCTTTCATTATCTTCCCTGCAGACAGGGTTTCCCTCCGGACCAATCCTTCCTTTATGTCCAAGGTGGTCTCTAGTGTGGCTCTAAATCAGTCAATTCATTTGCCTACCTTTTTCCCTAATCCACAAAACAAAGGAGAACGAATTCTGCACTCTTTGGACATGCACAGACAACTTAGATTTTATTTGGGCAGGACTAAGCCTCTCAGAAAATCTGAACAGCTGCTAGTTGGCTTTGCTACAGGGTCAGAGAGAAAGGCCATTTCAAAGCAAACCATTTCTAAATGGATAGCCCATTGCATTCATTTCTGCTGTAAGCACCATGGAACACATACCCCACAGGGGATAAGATCACATTCCACCAGGGCTGCATCTACCTCTGCAGCCTGTCTCAGAGGGGTCCCTACCAGGGACCACCCTAGAAACTGCTACCTGGAATTCTGTTAATACCTTCACCAAGCTTTACCACATGCCTGTTTTTTTCTAAATCCAGAGCTGGTTTTGCCACTGCAGTTTTGCAGGGCTTAATAGCTAGTCCTAATGCTCTGTAACTGCCTCCTCCCTTCCTTAGCTTTGGGAATCTACCCAAATGTAATGACTGCAACAGTGAAACACTAAGAACATAGTACAGTTGTGTACACTTACTGTAAATGTAGATGGTTAGTGTGTTCACTGTTGTAGTCCTGGTTACCCTCCCTCCAGCCCCCAGACTTCTCTTGGCTCTACCTTTCTTTCTTGTTTGGTGGATTTGTGCTTTCTGGTGTATTTGCTTTTTGTTGGAGGTGTAACATAACATATAATTGCTTCCCATTATGGGGGCACCTGACATCTGGGGCAAGAAAAACTGATATAATGGCGTTTGCTGCATGTTTTATACCCCTCCGACCTGAAGTCATGGAAGAAGAGACAGCATCCGACACAGGAATCCAAGACTTTAAGGCCGACTGAGGGCTACCTGCAGGCAGATAACCCAAATGTAATGACTGCGACAGTGAATGTACTCAAAACATCTACATTTATGTTAAGTGTACACAACTGTATTTTTCTCTCTCTCATTGTTAAGTTTTTAGTGGTTTCCTTTCTAGTGTGTGTTTATCTCCTTATTACCGATTCTTGGCTCGTTTAAGTTAGAGGGCCAAGTGCTCATTTGAATTAAAGGGCATAGCTAATCTTTAATTACATTTTCTCTTTTTAGCAGCAGTGCTAGGTCTATTTAAGTTAGAGGGCAGAACTGAACCTTTCTTGTATTTACATGGACGTGCTGTGAGCATATGTTTTTTTATAGAGTACTGTTTAGGCTTGAATTATTGTGTGTGTTATTTCAATTTAGTGTTTTGTAGTTAGTATTCAATTTGTAGTGTTTTTGCAGTCTTTTTCCTTATGTCTAAGGAGAGTAGAGAGAAGGAGCCAAAGCCATCTGGCTTTAAAGTGTCAAAAATGTTTGCTGAAAATGTCTTTAACTGATGGTTATAGCATTTGTGTTTACTGCTTGGAGGCCATTCATCTTCAGGGGTCATGTACCTTCTGTCATTCTTTTATTTCGCAAGTTTTGCAGGAGAGAAAGAATAAATTGATAGAGAGCTACTGAAAACTTCATTCTCTGAAGCTGAAGAAAGTCAGAGTACCTCCTCCAAGTCTAATTCTCCTTTTCAAAAGGTGATAAACCTTCCAAAAGACCTTCTTCCTCATCGGGTCATTCAGAACCACCAGCAAAAATATCTAAAACTTCTTCAGACAAATCAATCTTTTCGGCTCCACAGCATTCGGAACAGAGAAAGATTTTGGAATTGGACAAGTAGAGTCCTTTTGCTCCACAACCTTTGAAGCCGAGAGAGACTAGCTTTCGGAGCCGGTCCCACCGTTTTTTCCCTACTTTAACATCTCCCATATTAGAGAGAGCTTGCTCACCTACCCTTTCTTCCAGGTCCTGGAAGCCTATCGGATGATGATGTGGATAGGGTGGTGCACAGACTACTGAAGTCGCTGGCACTGGCTAAATTATTTTCAGCTTCGACCCAACTGGTTCTGGAGCCAACTAAGACTCTCTCTCATCCACACCGATTCCTCATCCGAGCCAAGCTGGATCTTCAGAGCCAGAGTGCCAGATACTGTATGCTGTAGAATCTTTGGTCCAGGAACTGTCCAGGAGATTCCGTAACCTCTGTCTGCTCAGACACCCTCTGTGCCATCCGGGGTGTGTAGGAGCCGAAGATGTCCTGTTCCTGGGGGACGCTCGGACCAGAGTATCTTCTGTTGCAAGCTTACCTCTCAGGGCGTCAACACGGGTGAGCTTGGCTCCTACATCGAGCTCTGAGCCGGTCTCGTTGGAGCCGAAGATTCCTTCTACTGCTTTGGAACTAGGGGCATTCTCTGAGCCGGGGGGACGTGCTTTCAAGCTGATGAGTATGCTCTGCCTGCCTACAGTTTACACAAGGTACTGGTAGTCTTCCCACTAAAGTACTGGTGTCTGTCTCTGCACCACTCCATCCTCAGGACAGTGGAGATTCAGGGCCTCAGGTAGCCCCATTGGATGAGTCTCACTCTCTCGAGACCTCCACAAAATACCCTTCTGAGGAGGCTCCTTGGGAGAAGATGTGCACGAGTAAGCATCTGGACTCCACAGACGAGTCAGTCACCTCAGACACTGACCTTGAGTAGTCAGAAGGGTCCACATGGTCGCCCTCTGAACATCTGTTTTGCAGATATCTTAGAAATCATAAAACAGGTGGCTGGAAGTCCATTAACCCTTCTGATGAGGAGTCAGTGTACCTGAGGGCCTTAGGATCTCCGCCTTCAGCCCCCTGCGTGTCTCTGATTTTTGATGAACTAATGGAATTGGTTAGTTGAAAGGTGTGGGAGTCAGCAGACATAATGGAGCCAGTCCCTCGGAGGCCAAATACATTTTTTTTAACTGCTCCATTAGAGGGAGACTTTCTTAAAGGCGTCCCTGTAGATGCTATGGTGGTGGCAGTAGCCACCAAAAAGGAACTCTCTGAAACGTCCTCGTCTGTCCAACCACCAAACAAGGAGTCTTAAACGATGGGCAGATATGGGAAGCGTATTTCTCGTTAGCAACTTATACCCTTGGATCGCTGAACTACCTTACGCACTTCACTAGGGTGCAAAGAGATCTGAAGGAATTAGGAGGTACTCTCCAAGGTTCACTAGCTGCAGGGATGTCAGACTGACCTCTCCGCTATCCACCTTAAGTTCCATAGTTGACTCCTCCATGAGGCTGATTTCCTATGCAGTAGATGGAGCAAGCAGGGCAGCGCGTTCAGGAGTTTACCTAAGGAGACACTCCTGGATGTGCTTGTGTAACTTTGCGGAACCCTTTAAGTCTACCTTTAACGCCCCTTTCCGTGGTTCCTCACTCTTTGGACCAAAAGTCAGACGCACTCACCAGAAGTGAGCAGGAAGGAAAAACTCTCTGCAGTGGGAGTAAGTTTTTCTGTACCTTCCAGGTCCTATTCTAAAGATCAGAAGGGTGGAAAAATGTGGTTCAAAAAATCCCAAGGAGTTTTTAGGAAGCACAAGGTGAATCCTGCCCCAGGGATAGAGGGGAGGTTATAATGGTAGACATTCACGAGGGAGAAGGGGGTCTGCAAAACCATGGTGACTGATTCCTTTCACGGCCGACCCTTCCAGAGCTCCTGAAAGGAAGCCCGTTTGTCCTACTCTGGAGGCAGTCATGGGGGAGGTGGCATGATTATCTTTGTACCCAGAGGCCTGGCGAGATATCACAAAAGACAAGTGGGTACAAAGTATAATATCCAGAGGTTATTCCATTCCCTTTTGCCTTCCCTTTCCACAACTTAGGATCCTGGACGTTCCACCCAGTGAAAGCGAACAAGCAACTATAGAGATTTAAAAGTTGCTTGACAAGAGTTATCCAAGAAGTCCCTGTAGACCAAAAAGGATTCGGAACTTACTAAAGATTCTTTTTAGTGCCGAAAAGAACGGCATACTGGAGACCCATATTGGATCTCGGCAAACTAAATGAATCCATAAAGAAGTCCAAGTTCTGAATTGTAACACTGCCGTCAGTTCTTCCCTTTTTAGGAAAAGACGATTGTATGTGCTCAGTAGACCTCCAAGATGTGTACTACCACACAAAAATGGACAGACCATTAAGGAGTCACCTGCTGTTCTGGCTGGGAGAGCCGGTCACTATGAATTCCGAGCTCTGCCCTTTAGTCTCACTACAGCCACCAGTCTGATCAGTTGTTTCCTTTTCAGAAGTTGAAAAAGGCATGGCAGTCTCTAAAGTCTCATTATCTAACTGGCTCTCAAATTGTGTTACCTTTATTTGCAGCTCTAATAAGACAACTGCCATTCAAAGTCAAAGGTCACTCTGGTAGGGCCATGGCTACATCATCAGCTTATCTGGAGCATTTCTCCCCGGGCCTCCGCTGAAAACAGGCTCTGTGGTACCTAGTCGGACATTCCCGGTCAACAAATGTTAAAATAAAAATAAAAAAAATCTAGCTAGGCTATCAATGGACAGTATTTGTGCCACTGCTACGTGGGCAAGACCTCACACCTTCATTACTCATTACAAAGTGGATTTGGCCTCCAGGGACAGAGCCTCCTTTGGTTCTACTGTGCTGAAAAGTGTACTCCCATGAGCCACCCGGGGAAGCTGTCCCAACCAGTGAGAATGAAGGTGTGAGATAGGACAACATAACATAACGAAGTTATGTACTCACCATAATGTTCCATGTTTGTTGTCCAATTCGCCATTCATTCTTACTATCCCTTCCACCGTCCCCCTGATTAAGGCTTCTATAGAACCTCAAGGAATTTCCTCCTTGGACAAGGAGCTCCTCTGACTTTAAGTATCCTTTATTATAGGACTAGTGTACACCTGTGGTTGGGATTAGCATTGAACAAGATCGGGGGAGTCGCACACTTCATGATGGGATAGGTGTTCAGCCACAAGCCAAGTGAAAGACTTATAGCTGTAGTATGTGGCAAAGTCAGAGCTGAGGATAGGCTCAGAACCCAACCAGGGAGGGTGGCTTAATGGCTAAGGTGTTTGCCTTACAAACACAAGGTGCAGGGTTTGAGTCTCAGAAGGGATAATTTACTAGGCCCCCCCCCCCAGGACATAGACATATTCTGTTTCAACATGGCATCACCCCCCCATTCATTCTTGCCTGTTCCCCCTTGTACTTCTCTAAAAAGGTACTTTGGGCAAATCCTTTATTAAGTTAATACTAGCCCATTGGGTTCTGCCAATATTCCTGGACATGTGCCAAGTCCTACCTAGCAAAAATTCTCCAACTTTTCAATGAGTCAGTCCATTGGTTATATCCCTGATTATGTGGGGAGCAATTTATGTTGTTAATGTGGCTCCTTTACTGAGCCTGGAATTTACAGGCCTATTAGTCTTACTAGTGTTTGCAGTGATGTACAGCCTACAGCTGAACTAAAAACAATACACTTGATCTGTATTTCTCGATGCACACCAGTTCAGCTTTGTAAAAGGCAAGTCCCACCTGACTGAGTTTTAATCTATAAGTAACTGTGTTTATGTAAGGAATGCAGGTGGGGAAAGACCCATGGTAGTTTAATTAAAAAAAAAAAAGTAGAACTCTGTAGGTAATGGGCTTACAATCCATACTATTTGTCTGGACCTAGCCAACGTGATCCACCATACATTTATTGATATCTTCTTCTAGCTTGACATTAATCCATTAATTCTTTTTCTTGGAATTCATAAATTTCAACACACTGGATCAACTAATCCATTGTCCCACCCTGGACTCCCAATATCCTAGACCTGGTCATTACCAACATGGGAGACGGATGCTCCGCACCAGTGGTCACCCCTTCATTGGTCAGGTAAGCTAATCACCCTTGACATCCACATCCCCCCCCCCCCCAGTAAGGAAACCTCCGTAAAAAAACTTCTCCAAAGCCAACTTCATGCTACTCAAGTCAGAAGTGACAAACTTCATGACACCCATGCAGGTGGGAGTGAAGATTCAACTGCTGAATCCTACACTAAGGCACTGTACGAGCACATCCGCTTGTGCATGAATCGTGCCATCCCAAATAGAACCAAGACGCTCTCCTCCAAAAAAAAGGAAGCCAGTCTGGTGGTCCCTACCATAAACAAACTATACAACATAAGGAAGAAAGTGTTGCAGAAGAGAGGGAAAATCCCAGGATACAAAAAAAAAAAAAAAAAAAAAAAACTCCCTTACCAGCCTTCTTTAAGAAGCTGGGATCCCTCATAAAATCCTACAAAGTTAGTTACAAAAATACAATTGCCAAAGATTCCAAAGAACCACAAGGCATTCTATAGTTGTGTCAAGAATCTAAATGGCAATGCTGAGATGTGCTCTGAGCTACAACAGAATGGCATTAAATATATTGATCCCAAGGATATTGTCATTATCCTGGTAGATCTATTTAGTGCCATCTTCAACCCCCTCTCACTCCCTAAATGGCCTACCTCAATGCCAAAAGATTGCCAAATTCCGATAATCATGGCCACGCAGGTAGAAACCACACTCTCCAAAAGCTAGGAATACAGCATCCATGGGACCAGATGACATCCTGGGTTGTGTACTACATGAACTACAAAATGAACTGCCACCTCACCTAAATGTCATGTTTAATCATAGCCTTACCTCAGGCTTTGTGCCCACTGAGTGGTGCACAGCTACAATTATCCCACTCCACAAAGGGGGTTCCACCTTGGATCCCAGGAACTACCGTCCCGTCAGTCTGACGAGCCTGATCTGCGAGAGCATGGAAAACATTATCATGGAACTTATAAACAAAGACATTGGCAACCTTCAAACAGTAGACCCCACCCACTTTGGGTTCATGAAGGGCTGATCTTGTCTTCTGAACCTGATTGGCTTCTTCGAATCAGTCTCCAGAGCTGTGGACGAGGGTAAGGCGGACTACACAACCTATCTGGACCTCGCCAAGGCCTTCAACACCATCCCCCACTCTGGAATCATAGATAAACTTGCTAAGCTGGGCATAAATCCCTACTTCACTCGGTGGGTTGCCAACTGGCTTACTTACAGAACCGAGGCTGTAAAAGTAGCAGACTCCAAATCCATCTCCAGACAAGTGGAGTACCTCAGGGTTCAGTTCTGGGACTGCACTTGTTTGGCATCTATTTCTCTGAAGTACAGGCCAACATTAAGGGACACTGGCTAACAAATATCGCAGATGTCTGCAAACTGGGAGCCATTACTGAATCCCCAAATGATGTGGATATTCTACAAAAGGGCCTTACAGAAACAAATGCTTGGTGGCAGCCATGGGCTCAAGCTTAATGCCAAGAAATGTATAGTTATTCCCTTTGGGGAAAAAACATGTACCCATGAATTACCACAGGTGGCAGTACACCGAAAGTGTGATGAGAGACTTGGACACTGGTCTCACCTTCAGTAACCACATTGCCACAACAGTCAGGAAATCCTATGTGGCACACCTCATCGCTAAGGGCTTATCATTCAGAAGGGTCATTGTTCCACTGTACTCATCCTTCAGTAGACCCATTATAGAGTACAACGCCCCATTTGGTATGTACCTCACAAGACATCTGAAACAGCTGGAAAGGCTGCAAACGTACCTCACTAAAAGAATTACAGGCCTAAAGCAGATGCTGTATGCTGACCGTCTAAATAACTCCAGCTGTACTCTGGCATATCGTCTATTCAGAGGCAGTCTCTGCTTAACATACAAGGCCATGTCAAACCCTGAGCTGTTGAACATTCTCCACTTAAAGAAATACCAATCCCTCAGAGCCATACGCTCCAGGGATCTAAACCTTGTCATCACAATGAACAAAACAATCTGGAGGCATAGATTCCTGACCCAGAGACTCTCCATACTCTGGAATAGACTGCCCATACATGTCAAGCAGAGTGCCTCCTTGCCCCTCTTCAAAAGGAACCTTAATGATTGGATGAGAGGAAATTCACCCCGGGATCAGGTCAGTCACCCTGCTAGACAGTGGTCTAGGGAAGTAAGTTATTGTGGGAAGAAATATCCAGGGAATTGTTATGGCTAGGCTTGTATAGGCCCTTGGGCCGATAGCCCTAGTACCAACCTATGAACCTAAGGGCAGTTAGCTTAGTACTGAACTATGAACCTATGAACCAGTAAGAATGAATGGCGAGATGGACAACAAACATGGAAAGATGTTCATAGTGTTGTACTGCTGCAGTCATTACACTTGGGTTATCCTGCCTTCAGGCAGTTCTCCAGTTGGGTTATCCTGCCGTCAGGCGGTTCCCCAGTCGGCCTGAGTTCCAAAGTCTTTGTCCTGTGTCGGTTGCTATCGCCTCCTCCCTGACGTCAGCGCGACAGGGGTATAATAAGATGCAGCTGACGCCATTTTCTTCCGTCTTTCTTGCCGTGCGGTGCCCGAAACAAAAGCAGTTTGCAAGTGCCGGTCGGCTGTCTCCTGAGATTTTCATTCAGAATCCAGAACCGAAGTCTTCTACAAAGCTAAGTACCCCTATGGGGAAACTTTTTCTTGCCTCAGACTGATGTCAGTAAAAGTTAATAACTGTATTTCTTGTGGGAAGCAAATACCTCATAAGGATTTCCATTCCTATTGTATCCCATGCCTAGGCCCAGACCACGACTTCACTGGTTGTCGGTTTTGTGCTAGGTTTAACAAGCGCACTATTAAACGTCGGTTTAATTTTGCCCGACATTATTTTGGTAGAAAATTCAATTATACCATGCCGTCGCAACTTCCGACGACCGGAATACACGAAAAGCACAAAGAAAAGGATAGTCATCCGAGGCCTAAAACTGACGACAAAGCCTCTTCTAGACCAGTCGTCAGTTCTCCGGTTTTCAGCGAGGCGCCTTTGCAGCCCCTGACTACTGCTTCTGTAGAACCACAGGCCACCTCTGACTCTCACGTGGAGATGGCTGGGCCTTCGGACGCACAAGTTATTCAGCCTACCGAGACTAACTTTTCAGAGGAATCCGGAGTAGCTGAGCAACCCACAGCTTCAGAGGGTGTCTTCAGACCTACTCAGTTAAGCATTAAACCCTCAGCTAAGTCTAAGCCTCCTTTAAAATCAAAGAAACAAATTCAGCATTCTCCAGGACAGGCCTCCATGCCTAAGAAACAAATGCTCAAAATGGCCGAAGACCTAATCACTCTGATCAGGAGGTCCCATCCCCCTTCTGATAAAAGGCCTAGACAGGATGCAGACTAGGACTCATCCGACCAGGTGTCCATCTCTTCTGATTCGTCAGACCTAGGATACTCTTTACCCCTTATGAGGACTCTGATGCTGGGGAATCAATTCCATCATCCTCTCTGCCTGAGGACTACTCCTTTGGGGAGACCTTACATACCATTAGGGAGCATTTCCATTGGGAAGGCCAGGATTACTCAGAATCCAAGAAAAGGCTCAGAGACTTCCTTTTACTGCTTCAACACAGACCCCTTGCTATTCCGCCAGTGTTAGATATTGTGGATGATGTGTACACTGAATCAAGCTTGACTCCTTACTTCCAGCCCCAGTTAAACCTGATAGATATTAGAGTCCCTGACTCTCTCAAATTTCTGTATAAAAGCCCTGTTGCTGACCCTGAAACTATTTCTCAGGGACCCAAAGGGATTAAGGCCTCATCAGCAAAAAACCCAGTTCTCTCTGACAAAGATTCCAGAGCATTAGACAGATGGGGAAAGAAAGTATATACGTCTGCAACTTTAGCAATGAGAGCCTTAAATTGCCAGTTTCACATGCTAAAATATCAGCAATTTTTGATGTGTCAGTTGAAACAAAAGATGCTTCCAGATTCAGATTCTTCTAGTTTTAAAGAAATGCAGGATTTATTGCATGCAGCTGAACAAATGGGAAAACATACTTTGCAATGTGGATTTGATTCCTTAGAAGCCTCCTGTAGAGCAGCAGTTACAGGCTCTGTCATTAGAAGGCATGCTTGGTTAAAAGAACATACGTTACCAGATCATGTTAAGGAAAATTTATTGGATGCACCTTTGCAGAGGAGGTATGAAAGAAGATGGAGGATAAGGCAAAATCTATGCAAACGGTGAAGGATTTCTTACAGGTTCAGCCTCCTCGTTTTAGCAGAAATTGACCAACAAAGAATTGGTCCTTTGCAGTCACAGACAGACCTCAAAGGGGCAGATACAGACATCCAAGAGGTAGAGGTCAAGCACAGGGTCCTTACATGCCTCGACAATGGGGTACACCAGGCCAGAAAGAAGGGGAAGACAGGCCACAACCTTATAAAAAGCAGCCTCAATGACTTCCCACTACAGCTGCCAAACAGCTCTTTTGGCAGCCCCCTTAGGAGGAAAACTGGCACTTTTCTATCACAATTGGCATTGCATCACCAAAGACAAATGGGTTCTCAACATTGCATCTCAAGGTTATAGGTTCTACTTTCACACTCTGCCAAGGTTAAAAGGAATGCCAAATCTGCCACCAAATCAATGGGCAGAAGCTCAAAAACAAATTACACACTCCTGGACATGAGAGCTATTCAAAAGGTACCACCACAGGAGCAAGGACAAGGATTTTACTCGAGACTTTTTCTGGTTCCCAGAAAGGACAAAGCCTGGAGACCCATTCTGGATCTTTCTTCTTTAAACACTTACCTGGATGTTCCAAAATTCAAAATGTTGACACTACAGCTGCTTCTTCCCATGCTGGGCAAGAAAGCTTGGCTCGTGACTTTGGACCTCAAGGAGGCATACCTGCATGTCCCTGTCAGGCAAAACTGCAGAAGATACCTCAGATTTATAGCTGGTTCAGTGCACTATCAATTCTCTGCACTGCCCTTTGGCTTATCTACTGCGCCCAGGGTCTTCACAAAGAGCCTGGCACCAGTAATTGCATTTTGCAGGCAAAAAATAATTCAAATTTATCCATACCTTGACGACTGCCTGATTCAAGCAGAGAGCAAGGACATTCTTATAAAGCATATGGCGTTTGTAAAAAAGTTACTAAGTTGTCTGGGGTACACAGTAAACGAAAAGAAATCAAAACTAGTGCCCTCACAACAGATAATATTCCTGGGTGCCAGCTTGAACACAACGGCCCAGATGGCTTATCTCACGCCAGACAAGCAAAGACAACTGACTCAATAATTTCAGTTGATGGCAACAAAGACCCAACTCGCTGCAAGAAAAATTCTGCAGGCCTTGGGCTACTTGGCATCTTGCATTCTACTAATTACATATGCCAGACTGCATATGAGGAAACTACAGTGGTACCTAAAGAGTGTATGGTCTCAACACTGTCAAAGTTTGGAAACCGTTATACCACTAATTCCTTGCCTTCAACAGGAGTTTCAATGGTGGGCTCAAGCTTGTCACCTCAACAAGGGACAGCCTTTTACTCAACCCACAGCCAGCAAACCCTGACAACAGATGCATCGGATTACGCCTGGGGAGCACACATGGCAGAAAAATGTATTCAGGGCGAGTGGCCCACAGAGCAAAGGCATCTTCACATCAGTCAAAAAGAGATGCTAGCTGTACAAAATGCACTTATAGCTTTCAAGGACCTGCTACATCCAGGACAACTACTACTGAAGACGGACAACACCACAGTTATGTGGTACATAAACAAGCAAGGGGGCACACACTCCTACCCCCTCTGCAGATAAGCCATGACCTTGTGGAACACAGCTCTAGACTACCAAGTTCATCTGCAAGCACAATTCCTGCCAGGAGAGAAAAACACACTGGCAGACGACCTAAGCATAAACATCATGGATCCCCACGAATGGGAATTGAATCCACAAATATTCAGAATGATAACACAAAAATGGTGGAGCCCGGACATAGATCTGTTTTACATCCCCAATGAACTGCCAGCTACAGAAATTCTGCACAAGGAGTTACCATCCACAAGCATGGAAAGTGGATGCCCTCTCATTCAGCTGGAAAAACCTGCAAGTATACGCTTTCCCTCCTTTACCTCTCCTTCCAAAGGTACTCAAAAACCAGGCAAGAAGAGCCAAAGATGATCCTGATTGCATCAGACTGGCCACGCCAGCACTGGTACCCAATCTTGAAGAACTTAGCACAAGAACCACCCTGAATTTTGCCTCAAATCCCACATTTGCTGACACAGCACAACAATTGGATACTTCACAGCCAGCTAAAGACCTTAAACCTAGCTGCATGGAAAATTCCTTAGTCAAGCAAGCAATGCCTCTCTCCAAAGCTGTTATGGATGTCATTCTGGAGGCCAGAAGGCCTAGCACCAGGAAAGCCTACTCGGGGAAAAATGGAAGAGAGTCTGTGCCTGGAACCAAGCGCAGAGCCTTGACCCTCTTGTCCCAAACATTCCTCAGATACTTCAATATTTTACTGAGATGCTGGACAAAGGCCTCTCCTCATCCATCAAGATCCACGCCTCCGTCATTTCTGCTCATTACAACACGGATCCACCAATTTTTTCAAATCCTTTGCTCAAACAGTACCTTAGAGGGGCTAAAAACATAAGACCGCCCCATAGAGCACCTACCCCAAATATGGACCTCAACTTTGTTTTGGAAAAATTAACTTTACCTCCCTTTGAGCCAGCTAACACAGCAGAATTAAAATACATCTCTTGGAAAACTGCTCTGCTACTGGCAATAACATCAGCACAAAGAGTTTCAGAATTACAGGCACTAATGGCAGTGGAACCTTTCCATATTTTCCACCAGGACAGGGTGTCTTTAAGAACTAACCCTACGTTTATGCCAAAGGTGGTATCAAGTGTGGCTCTAAACCAAACTATTCACTTGCCAACTTTTTATCCAAAACCTCAGAACAAAGGGGAGAGACTACTACATTCTTTGGACATTCACAGGCAGTTACGCTTCTACTTGGACAAAACCAAAGCTTTCAGAAAAACTTAGCAATTATTGGTAGCATATACTACAGGAGCACAGGGAAAAGCCATGTCAAAACAGACCATCTCAAAATGGATAGGACATTGTATACGTTTCTGCTATACTCACCATGGGAAACCTGTACCTAGCAGCATTAGATCTCACTCCACCAGGGCAACAGCCACTTCAACTGCCTACCTCAGGGGAGTACCTACCAAGGATATTTTGGAAGCAGCAACTTGGAGTTCTGTACATACCTTCACCAAGCATTACCATCTGCCTCTATACTCTAAATCCAGAGCTGGGTTCGCCACTGCAGGGCCTTATAGCCACCCCTAATCCCTTATAGAACCAGCCACCCTACCTCAGCTTTGGGATTCTACCCAAGTGTAATGACTGCAGCAGTGTAACACGATGAACATAGTACAGTTTTGTACCTACCATAAATGTAGATGTTAGAGTGTAAACACTGCTGCAGTCCAGGTTACCCTCCCTCCTTCCCCTCTTACTTGCTGGTACGTATCTATGTCTTCTACCCTTTACTACCTATGGGGAGTATTTGCTGGTAACTGAAAGTTGTTGTTTGCTTTTCTTATGTATGTTTTATTAGCAATTTTAATTGCCTACCTATTTGGGGGCACCTGACATCTGGGGCAAGAAAAACTGAAGAAAATGGCGTCGGCTGCATCTTCTATACCCCTGTCGCACTGACGTCAGGGAGGAGGCGGCAGCAACCGACGCCAGACCAAGACTTTTGAACTCAGGCCGACTGGGGAACTGCCTGACTGCAGGATAACCCAAGTGTAATGACTGCAGCAGTGTTTACACTCTAACATCTACATTTATGGTAGGTACAAAACTCTACTTTCTAAATCGTATCTCATCTGGGGCAAGAAAAACTGATGAAGATGGCGTTGGCTGCATGTTTTATACCCTGATGACCTGACATCATGGAAGAAGGGACAGCAACCGACGCAGGACCCAAGAGTTTGTTAATCAGGCCGACTGAGGGCAACCTGCCAGCAGATTACCCAGATGTAATGACTGCAACAGTGAATACACTCTAACGTCTACATTTATGGTAAGTGGACACAACTGTACTTTTTAGAGGTTACTCATATTCTTTACTAAGCAAAATGCAGTTAACTTTCACTGACCCTCCCTTTTTTATTTTTTCTGGTCAGTGCTTCTCAATGTACATTGCTATAACCATTTAAAGTCTATGGTTTGTCAGACGTCTGAAAGTTACTTGTACTTTTTAAGTTAAAAAAAAAAAAAAAAATACCTGTCTCAGTCATTCGCACTGCTGTCTGTGTCATGTTGCTCAATATGAAACCATCCAGCTTCCAAAAACTCTGGTAAGTTGTTCAATCTCGTTTATTCTTACATATGGGTACGGGGCCGAGCCATCGGCTTCGAGTCGGCCACTTTACTAGCTAAAGATCTCAGAGTAGCTCGAGGCAAGGTCCCTATCCCGTGATGCTCTCTGTCCTTCCTCAGATCTAGTTTGCCACTGCAGCTGATTGCAAGGTCATCTGAGAGCTCAGGCCAGTAGATTTACTTTGTATTTTTGGCAATTTTTCTACTTGTAACTCTTTAGATAACTAAAGTATATTCTAGTTTTATAACTTTTGGGTGAGTTAGCCTCTTGAATTCTTTTAGAGTAGTGTGTTTACAGAGCTGTTGCTCTTGGGTCTTGGACGTTCCTTGGTTAACCACTATCCATATTTTATATTTATATATACTTTATATATATATATATATATATATATATATATATATATGTATGTATATCTATATATATATCTATATATATATATATATGTATGTATATCTATATATATATATATATATATATGTATATCTATATATATATATATATATATGTATATCTATATATATATATATATGTATATCTATCTATATATATATATATATATATGTATATCTATCTATATATATATATATATATATATATATATATATATATGTATATCTATATCTACATATATATATATATATATATGTATATCTATCTATATATATATATATATATATATATATGTATATCTATCTATATATATATATATATATATATGTATATCTATATATATATATATATATATATATATATCTATCTATATCTATATATATATACATATATATATATATATATATATATATATATATATATATATATATATATGTATATATATATATGTATATATATGTATATATATGTATATATATGTATATATGTATGTATATATATGTATATATATGTATATATATATATGTATATATGTATATATGTATGTATATATGTATAAGGTGTTAGGAGTGTGTTGGTTCATTACACTTATATTATTGCATATATCCTTACAGTGCTGTGTGGTTAGTTCAGTAACCATGTTTGTGTTACTG
Organism: Protopterus annectens; assembly: GCF_019279795.1. Lineage (NCBI taxonomy): Eukaryota > Metazoa > Chordata > Ceratodontiformes > Protopteridae > Protopterus > Protopterus annectens. The sequence continues at coordinate 64,149,270 of NC_056735.1, forward strand.
TATATTGGTGTACATTGAAGCTTGTTCAAGGATCTGACAACTAGTGTAACGTGTTTGCTTATTTGCTGTTTTTCTGTAGCTATAACATCTGTGACCATAGGGAGAAACCGAAATCTGACTTCAAGAAGTGTCCAAAATGCGGGCAGGTTATGTCCATTACAGACGCCCATGTAAATTGTTTGTTTGAGGCCTGTTCACCTCCAGGAGAATTGCTCTGTCTGCCATTCCTTCAGTAGTAGGGTTTTACTAGAGAGAAGGAAGCTGGTAGATAGAGGCTTGTTGAAGCCCGAGTTTCAAGAGACCTTGGACAAGGTTGACCAGACATCCAAATCCTCGAAGGGGTCGAAGTATTCAAGTTTGTCCTCAGAGCCCAAGTCATCGGCTCCAAGCCTTTCCGTGAAGGTGCGGTCGCCGGCTCCGCAGTCTTCAGAGCTGTGTACCGAGCAGGTGTTTCGGAGCTGGTCCCCGGTTTTGAAGCCGGTCTCTGAAACTTTGAAGTCACCTTTCCTTCAATCAGTGGCATCTTAGGTTCCTTTGACTCGTTCTTCGAGGACCCTTTCTGATGTGGATGTGGACCGGGTGGTGCAGAAGCTTCTGGAGATCCCGGCACTGGCTAAATTGCTATTGGCCTTGACCCAACAGGGTTCGAGGCCTGAGACCGTCCCACCGGCTGTAACTACTCCTCCTCCAAGCTGAGCAGGGCCTTCGGAGCCAGAGGAGGAGGATCTGATGGTTGTGGAGCCTTGGTAGCCAAGACCTGTTCCAGTGCCTTTGGCTCCATCAGCCGTGACTTTTTTGGTTCCATTGGAAGGGTCTCTGAGCCGACTCTCGTCGGTTCGGGGGGGGGGGGGGCAGTCGAACGATGCATCGATTCCAACCCTTTCTCTCGGGGCTTCAGCGCGGATGAGCTCTGCTCTGTCCTCTGGTTGGGAGCCCACTGTCTCGGCGCCGGGGAAGTTGCCGTCTCCTTCAGAAACAGCGGCTTCCTCTGATTGGAGCAGTGGTGCCTTCAATGCCACAAGGAGGGTTATGTCATCTAAAACGCGCACTGTCAGATCCTTTCTCTTCCTCCCCTAAAGTGCTGCTTTCTGCCTCTACATTGCAGGTCCCTGTGAAGCATTGAGACCTGGAACCTCAGGTAACCCCATTAGGTGACCCTTGTTCTACTGAGACCTCACCAGAAGCCCCCATTGATGAGGTTCCCAGGAAGAGATTATGCAGGAGGAGGCATTTAGGTTCCCCACAGGAGTCTTTGACATCCGACACCGACTTAGAGGAATCAAAAGGGTCCCCACGGTCCCCCTCTGAGGATATATTATTTGCGGATATCATGGAAATCCTAAGGCAGAGGGGTGACTGGCAGTCCGTTAGCCCTACTTGAGGATGAGTTGGTGCCCCTGAAGCCCTTTGGGTCTCAACCTTCCATATCCTGGGTGACTCTGCCCTTTGAGTTGATGGAATTGGTTGCTGGAAGGGCGTGGGATTCTCCTGATACTATGGAATCGGTCCCTCAGAGGCCAGCAAGTTTATCACACCCCCTCAGAGGCCATCAAGTTTATCACACCCTCCCCGAAGACAAGATGTTCGTCTCTAAGGGAGTCCCTGTTGATGCCATGCTGGTGGCAGCAGCCACCAAGAAAGAGAGGTCAGAAACCTGTTCTACTGTCCATCCTCCTAATAAGGATTCCGGGACGATGGGCAGATACGGGAAATGCATCTTTAGTTCTGTGACCTTTGCTATGAGCTCACTTAACTATTTGACTAATTTTACCCATCTTCAAACAGATCTCCTGAAAGAGCATGGAGATGCTCTGCAGGGTGATGCAGATGGAGATGTCTGACAAAGTGACAGCACAACTTAATACCCTTAACTCCATTGTGAACCCGTCCATGCGTCTCATTTCTTATGCAGCTGATGGTTTGAGTTGGGTAGCGGGTTCAGCGATAGCTCTTCGGAGACTGTCCTGGATGCGCTTATGCTCCTTTGCGGAAGATTTAGTCTTCCTTTGTCAACACCCTATTCGATGGCTCTTCTCTTTTTGAGCCCAAAGTCAAGGAGACTCTCACTAGTTGTGAGCAGGAGGGAAAGACTTTCTGCCATAGGAGTCTGTTTTTCCACTCCTACCAGACCATATCCCAAAGGGCAGAAAGGTGGCAAAATTTGGTTCCGAAAGTCCCAAGGAGCTTTCCAGAACACACGTAGTGAACCCCCCTCCAGTGGCAGATGAGGGGGCAATAATGGAAGATGCTGCCCCGACAGCAGAGGGAGTCCGCAGAATCAGGGCAACCGGGATCAGTTTCTTGGTAAGCCCCATCAGTGCTCCTGAAAGGAGGCCTGACTGTCCTGCTCTGGAGGCAGTCAGGGGTTGCTTGGCTTTGTATCCAGATGCCTGGCTAGGAATTACAACAGATTCTTGGGTGCAATGTATCGTTATCAGAGGATACATCATACCATTTTTAGAAAACCCACCTATTGGCAAAAAAAAATCCCAGACGTTCCACCCAGTCTCAGGGATCAAGCAGCCATAGAAATCCAGAGGCTGCAGGAAGTCATCCAACCAGTCCCAGCAGACCAGATAGGATCCAGAACTTACTCAAGATTCTTTTTGTTCCAAAGAAGACATGGGACTGGAGGCCCATCTTGGATCTCAGCAGACTCAACACATTTGTAAAGAAGTTCCAGATGGTCACGCTTCAGTCTGTTCTCCCATTCCTCGGAGTGGGCGATTTGGATGTGCTGTATAGATCTCAAGGATGCGTACTACCACATCAAAATGGCAAGGCCATCCAGAGATCTGCGCTTCCAGCTGGGAGCCAGTCACTACCAATTCCAGGCACTGTCCTTTGGACTTGCAGCAGCCCCCAGAGTGTTTACCAAATGCATGGCAGTGGTTACGGCTCACTTGAGGTGGCTAGGATTGAGTGTTTCCGTATCTGGACAGCTGGCTCCTTACCGCCACCTCCAGGCATCAACTAATTCTTTCCAGGGATCGCACTCTCAATCTCTGCTGTTAAGCATCACAATCAGTTTCAAAAAATCTGCGTTGTCGCCATCGCAGCATATCTCCTTTATCGGAGCAGAACTAGACACTACCACTGCCACAGTAAGATTGCCCCTGGACAGAATAGCCGCTCTCCGAAACCAGGTCTCTGACATTCTGCAGAGAAGAAAGGTACCGGCCCATCAAGTACTGAAACCCCTAGGCACCATGGCAGCTGCGCTCATAACAGTTCCTCTGGAATGTATGCACATGAGGATTCTTCAGTGGTTACTATTCACCCAGTGGTCATACCAACAACTTCCCATGTCATTCTCAATCATGATTACGGATTGTTGCAAGAAGGATCTTCGCTGATGGTTGACGAGCCAACAAGTTACAGTGGGTCGACTATTTATTCTCTACCCGCCGTCAGCCACGGTGACCATGGATGCTTCTCTGATAGGGTGGGGGGGCTTTTTCAGGGAAGAACAGCCCAAGGCACCTGGTCGGAGACGGTCACAGTTGCACATCAAGTGTTCTGGAGCTGAGAGCGGTACTTTTGGCGTTGCAGCACTTCTGTGACTCTCTGCCTCTAGGGATGATTGCGATACAGACTGACAACAAGCAAGGGGGAACCAAGTCTTACCCCCTCTGTCGAGAGGCTTTGAGAATTTGGCAGTGGGCTGTGTCTTCCGGGTGCTTTCTGATAGCAACTTATATCCCGAGGAAATCCAAAGTGATAGCGGACAAACTGAGCAGAGCCATTCTGCTACCGTACGAGTGATCTCTCAAAAACAAAGTTGTGGCGGAGATTTTCCGCAGATGGGGGGCCAGCCTTGCTGTGACCTGTTTGCAGCCCCAATGAATGCCAAATGCAGAAGCTACTTTGCCCTGAATCCCCCCATCAGGGGACTCGCTCGTACACGATTGGCCCCTGGGACTCCTGTATGCCTTTCCACCTATACTCCTGATTCCAAAATTCTTGCAGAAAGCCAAAACCGTGGGAAGGACTGTAATTTTAATAGCCCCTTTTTGGCCTCGTCAGATTTGGTTCCCGTTCCTCCGACTCTATCAACTGGAGGAACCTTGGATTCTGGACCCATTTCCAGACCTACTGACACAGTCGTCAGGGGCCTGCCATCCCTCCCTTCGTTCCCTCAGACTGACAGCTTGGCTGCTCCGATTCCCTACCTAGCCAGGTCACATGATTTTTCTTCGGAGGTGCAGCACATTCTTGTATCTTCGCATAAGGCTTCTACCAGAAAGTTGTATGCTAGCAAATGGAAGCGATTTGCTTTTTGGGCCTCTCAAAATAACATTGATCCCTGTGTTGCCCCGATTGCTAGTATCCTGTAATTCCTAGCTAAGCTTTTTCACGAAGGTCCTGCCACTATTAGAATTCAATTGGATGCCATCTCGAATTTTCTCCTCTGAGCCTAAGGTTCTAATATAATGTCTCAGATTATGTAGGGCCTTCCATAAGGGCACCATTCATCTTGGGCCGCCTGTTGGTCAACCCTTTACTCCCTGGAATCTAAATTTTTTGCTGTCACGTGTTCTTCCCCCTTTGAGCCTGCTGCATCATCCTGTCAGTTGAAGTTTCTTTCTTGGAAGACTATTTTCTTGGTGGCCATCACTTCAGCACGCAGGGTATATGAGCTTCAAGCCCTTTCTATCAACCCCCCGTATTTGGTGTTCCATCCAGACAGGGTATCACTGAGGACTAATCCTTCATTCCTGCCAAAGGTGTGTTCTGAGACCAGTCTGACCCAAACTTTTGAACATCCAACCTTTTTCAGTAATCATTCTAATCAGTTGGAACACATGTTGCATAAACTTGATGTCCACAGACAATTGAGATTCTATTTGGACAGGACAAAGGAGTTTAGAAGATCTGACCAACTCTTTGTATCTTATGCTGACGCTAAGAAAGGATTACCAGTCTCTAAAGTTACTTTCCAAATGGTTAACTGCATTAAACTTCTCTACTCTTCAGCGAACCAAACATTAGAGCATGGTGTGAAGGCCCATTCAACTAGAGCCGTCTCCACTTTGGCTTATACGGCTCGTTTACCTTTGGACACTATATGTGCAGCTGCCACTTGGTCTAAGCCTCATACCTTTATCACTCAATACAAAGTGGACAGGGCTTCCTTTGGTTCCACTGTCCTCAGGAATATACTCCCTTGAGCCACCCAGTATTAGGGTGCTTGGGACGCTACCCATGTGTAAGAATAAACGGCGAGATTGAACAACTTCACATAAAGAAGTTATGTACTTACCATAACATTCCATGTGAGTTAATCATCTCGCCTTTTCTTACATTCCCACCCACCTTCCCCCTCCAGGGTCTCGAAGAGCGAGTAGATTTGGGGTCTGGTAGTCTTGTTCTGGAACGACTTACTCCAGCTGGAGTATTTAGTGAGTTATACTTGTTCATGCTGAGTTCAGCAAACTAGATCTGAGGTAGGACAGAGAGCATCATGGGATAGGGGCCTGGCCTCAAGCTACTTTGAGATCTTTACCTAGTAAAGTGGCTGACTCGGAGCCGATGGCTCAGTGCCGTACCCATGTGTAAGAATAAAGGCGAGATGAACAACTCGCATGGAAAGTTATGGTAAGTGCATAACTTTTTTCCCTCATTTTTACTGGGACAGGGAGATTTTCTGGGGGATGCTGCAGGTTGTGTCCAGGAGGAGAGACCTCTTGATGGGTGGACATTTCATCTACAAGTAGGTCACTACAGTTGGCTATAAAGAAAAATCTAAAAGTTAAACATTTTTTGTCAGGTGGTATGTGTAAGAAAAAGATTTTCTTTCCTTAGCCAGAAATTTGTCCATCAGTCCTGGTGTTCATAATTATCAGGTCAGTCAAATGTTTCTGAGGAAGACCTATCGGATGATTCAGACATGGAGGCAGAGCTTAGTCTAATTCACATTCTCAAGCCCAAAATTCTCTTGATCAGTACAATCCTGCCAACCTTCTGTGGAAGAATTTTCTGTTTCTCACATCCTCTCTAGGATGAGTGTAGCATGTTTATGGGAACAAATGAATATTGACCCAGAATTGAGGAGGTGTTATTATATATTGCCTCATTCTCTATTTATTCTTCTAGTGCCATCCTTGGTGGAGGGGCTTAAGGCCGCCTGTAATATCTCTTGCACATTTCTGTTCCCATTGAATCAGGTAGGTTTTACAAGGTTACTCAAACTAATCAACACCTATCTTTTAACCCTAGGGCTGACCCTGCAGCTGTCCTTACACCTATGACAGCAGGTAACTGTCTTCAGGGATCATCCAACACTTCCCCTGCAGACCTAGAGGTTAATATTGTGGATGGATTTACTAAGAGAATTTGTTCCACTTTGGTGTATAGAATTCTTAACTATCTCATGAGTAAGTGGAAGTTTTTGTGAAGACTGTTTAAGAAATCTGCCTGCTGCTCTTCCCCCTGTCTTAGTTGAGTATTTCCTGCATGTCTCAAGTATTTAAACACATTTTAAGTAATGTGTATGGTTGTGCAGCTACTGTGCCTTAGGACTGAGCTTCTGCTCCTGTTATGAGAAAGCATGCCTGGGTATGATGACAGAAGTTTTCAGATGAGGTTGAGCCTCAAATTTCGAATTCATCTTTTGATAAGGTTTTATTGGGTTTATTTGCTAGTCAAGTCCTCAGACAGTCTAGTGCATTTCCAAGTTATGTCAGGCTCACACTTCCAAAGCTCTCTGGTCCTCTTTCACATTTCAGAAACAGAATAGGGAATCTGTGCCTTTTCAAGTAAAACAAAAAATCAGTAAGAGATGGCAGGAGGGGATCAATCAGAAAATAGGATCCTCTTTCATAGTAAAGGACAGTCTACCTTTTCAGAATGACAATACCAGCATCCCCTCAACCCAGTCTCAAAAATCTGTTCCAGCAGCTTGCTGTGTACATGCCCTTTGGCAAAAGATTGTGGCACACTGTTGGCTGTTAAAGGTTCAGGAAGAATGCAGTTGATACGCAATACAAAAGCCACTTTTCACGGGCTTCCTTCCTACTCTCAAAATCAGACATGTTTTCCTCAAGTTCTTCAGCATTTGCTTGACTCTAGGAGTCCTAGAACCAGTGCCTTTAAATCTAAGGAGTAAAGACTTAAGACTATTTTTGGTACCAAAGAAGGAGCCTTTGAGAGACTAGTTCTAAATATTTCCTTTCTAAACCTTTATGTGGAAGTTCTAAAATTCAAGAGGTTGACTACAGAGTCTGTTACCTCCCATTCCCTTGGGGAAGGTTTATACTAACTTGGAACATGAAAGATGCATGTCATATTCCCATAGCCAAAGGCTCACTTTTTTTTTTCTCATTTTTGTCTCTGGGTCACACCATCCATTTTTTTTTTTCATTACAAGTTGGTTTATTTTTTGCTACAAGGATATTTACAAAGTGCTCATCTCCAGTCATTTCTCATTGCAGTCTGATTTTCACTCACTTTTTTGTAATTTAGACATCTTACTTATCTTTGCAGTCTTCTCCCAGATGTCGAGTGCTGAACATGAGATGTGATGTTCTATGTGTTTCACTGTTGCAGTCATTACATTTGGGTTATCTGCTTACAGGTAGCCCTCAGTCGGCCTGATTAACAAAGTCTTGGGTCCTGCGTCAGTTGCTGTCCCTTCTTCCATGACGTCAGATCGTCAGGGGTATAAAATATGCAGCCGACGCCATTACATCAGTCTTTCTTGCCATGCAGTGCCCGAAGCAGAAGCAGTTCGCAAGTGCCGGTCGGCAGACTCCTGAAATTTTCGTTTTCGAGTTTCAGAACCAAAGTCTTCAACTAAAGCTAAGTACCCCGTTGGGGAAACTTTTTCTTGCTCCTTACCGATGTCAGTAAAAGTTAATAATTGCATTACTTGTGGAAAGCAAATACCTCATAAAGATTTTCATTTATACTGTATTCCTTGCCTAGACCCTGACCACGATGTACCTTCTGTCTGTTTTGTGCTTTATTTAATCTGCGCACTATCAGTCATCGGTATATTTCCACCTCTAAATATTTCGAAAAAATGCAAAGATAAATACAGAGACAGGCCCCGAGGTCCAAAACTGCCGACAACTCTTCTCCTAAGCCAGTCACCAGTTCGCCGGTACTCAGTGAGGCGCTTTCGCAGCCCCTGATACCCGCTACTTCTGATTTGCAGGCCTCTACTGAGACCCATTCTGAGTCTGGTATGCCGTGAGATGCTTCAGCTGTGGAACCTGCAGATGTCTCTACCTTGGATGGTTCTGTAGCCGCTGTGCAGGCACCGGGAGGGTGTTTTCAGGCCTACGGACTTGCATATTAAGCAGACGCCTCCTTCTCTTAGGCATAAATCTCGTACCATGTGTAAAAAAACCTACGCCCAGTCCACATGCTCAGGCCTCTATGCCTAAAAAACAAATGATAAGAATGGCTGAAGATCTAATAACTCTAATCAGGAGTAGCCAACCCCCCCCCCTTTCTAAGAGGCCCAGGACTGAAGTGATTTATGAATCTTCTGACCCGGATTCTGTTTGTTCTGATTCTTCTGATGATCTGGATTTGCCCTCATCTACTTATGAGGATTCTGATGCAGAGGAATCCATTCCCTCTGCTTCCCCTCCAGAGGATTTTTCTTTTGGGGAACCTTACATACTCTAAGGGAGCATTTCCACTGGGAATGCCAGGATTTTTCTGATTCAAAAAAGAGGCTTAGGGATTTCTTACTCCTACCTCAGTATAGCCTTTAGCTGTTCCTCCTGTACTAGACATTGTTGATGCTTTTTCGGAATCTAGTTTGGCCCCTGACTCCTTGCCTTCTGCTCCCAGAAAACCAGACAGATACTACAGGGTTCTTGAGACGCACATGTCTCTCTCTAAAAATCCTATTGCGGATCCAGAGACTTTCAGAGGGACCCAAAGGCATTAAGGCTTCTACTGCTAAAAATCCTACCCCTTCTGATACAGGGCGTTGGATAGATGGGGTAAGAAGGTTTACACTTCTGCAGCCTTGGCCATTAGGGCTTTAAACTACCAGTTTCATATGTTAAAGTATCAGCAACATGTTATTTGATTGCTTAAACAGAAAATTATGTTGATTCCTGACTGTGTGGAAAATAAAGTACAGGATGTAATGCATTCTGCTTAACAAGTTGGAAAACCTACTTTGCAATGTGGTTTTGATTCATTAGAGACCTCTTGCAGGGCCGCTGTTACTGGGTCTGTGCTCAGAAGGCATGCTGGGCTTAAGGAGCAATCTTTGCCCTAAATTGTTGGATGCTCCCTTAAATCAGGACCGCTTGTTTGACAACAAGGCTGAGGAAGTTCTTAAAAAGATGGAAGATAAAGCTAAATCTATGCAAACTGTTAAAGATTTCTTACAAGTTCAGCCTCCTAGATTTAGTAGGCACTGGCCTTCTAAGAATTGGTCCTTTACAGCCCCTTCCAGGTCTTCTCAAGGCAAACCCAGATGCAGCAAAAACCCCAGGTTTCAGTCCCAGGGGACACACAGGACTAAGCAGTTGGGGGGGGGGGGGCTCCACTTCCAAAGCGGGGAGTAATAAGACTCCACCCTATGGTAAACTGTTCCAGTGACTTTCTTTTTAAAATTTCCAAGCACTGATCAACTGGCTGCCCCTTTGGGGGGGAAAGATTGCTCTTCATGCAAAGAACTGGGAACTCATTACCCAGGACAAATGGGTTTTAAATAGTGTCCCAGGGATACAGATTTCACTTCCATATGTTGCCAACACCAAGCTGGTGGCCGGACCTACCCCCAAATCAGTGGGCAGAGGCCCAAAAACAAGTACTTTCTCTCTCAAGCATGGGGGCTATTCATCTGGTACCAGAAGAGAAAAAGGGGCAAGGATTCTACTCAAGACTTTTCCTGGTACCCAGAAAAGACAATTCCTGGCGTCCTGTCCTGGGCTTGTCTGCTCTAAACACCTTTCTGGAGATTCCAAAATTCAGGATACTGACTCTTCAACAATTACTTCCTATGCTAGGCAAAGACACCTGGTTGGCAACACTAGATTTAAAAGAAGCATACCTGCACATCAATTCTCTGCACTGCCGTTTGGTTTATCTAATGTGCCCAGGGTTATTCACAAAGTGCCTAGCTCCAGTTATTGCATTTTGCAGGCAAAGAACTATTCAAATATACCCATACCTGGACGATTGTCTAATTCAGGCAGAAAGTCAGGACATAATGAACTGTCGTATGTTGTGTTTGTTAGAGCAATATAGTTTGTGGTAGTATGTAGTCTGTAAATTGCTTTTTATTCTTTTCTATCTTAAACTCCAGTATGTAACTATCTGTCATTGAGACTATGTTGGAGCTTTTCTCCCCGGGCCTCTGCTGAAAATGGACATGTATCCAGTCGGACTATCCTGGTCAACAAATGTAAAATAATAAATAATAAAGTACTTTTGAATCACCTGGCCTTAGTACAAAGGGTTATAACTTGTTTGGGGTACACCATAAACGAAAAGAAATCACACCTGGTACCCTGACAACAAATTATATTCCTAGGAGCAAGCTTAAATGCAACTTCCCAGATAGCCTACCTCAAGTCAGAGAAACTGTTTCTTTTGACAACCTGTTTCAAACAAGTGGCCACAAAGACCCTGTTATCTGCACGACAAATACTGTAAGCCTTGGGGTTCATGGCCTCCTGCATTCTTTTAATTCCGTATGCAAGACTGCATATAAGTAAACTACAGTGGTATCTAAAAAGCATGTGGTGACAACTTTCTCAGGATCTAGAAGCAGTGATTTCTGTCATACCTTGCATACGCCTAGAGTTCCTTTGGTGGGCAGAGGCCTACCACCAAAACAAGGGACTCCCTTTCACACCACCCCCTGCCGCCCAAACCCTAACATATGCATCAGACTATGCATGGGGGGCTCACCTGGCAGGGAAGTGCATTCAGGGCAAATGGAACCCAAGTCAAATGCACCTGCATATCAGTCAAAAAGAAATTTTAGCTGTACAGAATGCTCTGACAGCCTTCAAGGACCACATTCTTCCAGGACAACTAATGACAAAGACAGACAACACCACTGTTGTGTGGTACATAAACTAGCAGGGGGCACACATTCTTACCCCCTCTGCAGACTAGCCATGGCATTGTGGAACCCAGCCATGAGCTACCAAGTGCATCTACAAGCTCAATTCCTGCCAGGAAAGTTAAATACACTGGCAGACGGACTATGCAGAAACCTTATGGACCCACACGAGTGGAAACTGGAATCAAGGATTTTCAACATGTTGACAAGCAAATGGGGGAGCTCAGATATAGACCTGTTTGCATCTCCCCAGAACTACCAATTGGACAAATTTTGCACAAGGACTCCCCACAAACAAGCCTGGAAAGTGGATGCTCTGTCCTTCAGCTGGAAAAAAACTCAGTCTATGCCTGCCCCCCCCCCCCCCCCCGCCTCTGCTCTCCAAAGTACTACCAAAAATCAAACAGGACAAACCAAGTATGATTTTGATTGCTCCAGACTGGCCGCGCGACTTCCTGTGCAGTGTGTCATGGTTATCCCCAGGGCACCTGCCTCAGACTCCTTCCCTGTTGTCTCAACAGGAGAACCAGATTCTGCACCCTCAGCTTCTAACACTGAACCTTGCAGCCTGGTTAATTACATAATCTCTCCTTTACCATCCCTCAGTAAACCTGTGATGGATATTTTAGAAGCAAGGCCACCTAGCCCTAGAAAATCCTATGCTGAAAAATGGAAAAGATTCTGTTCCTGGAACCAGTCTCAAAGGATGAGCACAGCAGAGCCCAATTTACCACAGATTTTGCAGTACTTAACTGAGATGCTTCACCAAGGGCCTGTCTTTTTTCTCCATCAAAATCCATGCCTCAGCCATTTCAGCTCATTATAACACAGAATCCCCCCTCTTCTCTCACCTGCTCTAGCAGTTCCTCAGAGGGGCCAAAAATTTAAGACCACCCAGGAGAGCTCCAACCCCAGCCTGGGACCTTAACTCTGTTTTGGAGAAACTCACTCTACCTCCTTTCGAACCAGCTGCTGCTGCGGACCTAAAATTTCTTTCTTGGAAAACCGCTTTCCTTTTAGCAATCACTTCAGCTAGAAGGGTATCTGAATTTCAGGCCCTTACGGCAGTGGAGCCTTTCATCATCTTTCATGTGGACAGGGTGTCCCTCAGAATCAGTCCATCCTTCATGCCAAGGTGGTATCCAGTGTGGCTCTTAATCAGTCCATTCATTTGCCAACCTTCTTTCCCAATCCTCAGAACAAAGGAGAACTGGTATTACATTCCTTAGATGTGCACAGACAACTCAGATTCTACTTGGACAGAACTAAACCTCAAAGGAAATTTGAACAACTGCTGGTAGCATTTGCTTCAGGGGCAGAGGGGAAGGCTATTTCAAAGCAAACTGTTTCTAAATGGATAGGCCATTGCATTAATTTCTGCTATAAGCACCATGGAAAACCTGTCCCCCAGGGGATCAGACCTTACGCCACCAGGGCTGCAGCTACCTCTACAGCCTTTCTCAGAGGCTTCCCTACCAGGGACATCCTAGAAGCTGCTACCTGGAGTTCTGTACATACTTTCACCAAGCATTACCATTTGCCAATTTTCTCTAAATCCAGAGCTGGCTTTGCCACTGCAGTCTTGCAGGGCCTTATAGCTTGTCCTAATGCTATCTAAATTCCTCCTCCCCAACCACAGCTTTGGGAATCTACCCAAATGTAATGACTGCAACAGTGAAACATGAAGAACATAGTACAGTTGTGTACACTTACCATAAATGTAGGTGTTCGAGTGTATTCACTGTTGCAGTCCTGGATGTTCTTCATTCCACATTGCTGCAGTCCTAACTATTGGGTAGTCCGCTGTCCAGTCGGCCCGAATACCAAAGTATATGGCTGACGTCGGTCAGGGCGCATTAGACTGACGTCAGTACGTCAGGGTACTAATGCGCATGACCGACGTCATATCCTCAGTCTTTTTTGCCGCATGGTCCGATGCAGAAGCAGTTTTGCGAGTGCAGGTTGGCGTTCTGAAATTTTCTGAAGTCGGAGTTTCAGACCGAATCAAAGTTGGCTAAGTACCCTAGAACATTTTGGTTTTTCTTGCCTCAGTATTTAACCGGATGTCAGAAAAAGTGAATAACTGTATTTCTTGTGGGAAACAGATACCTCATAGGGATTACCATACCTTGTGTATACCTTGTTTAGGGCCTGAGCACGGCGTTGTTGGTTGCCGCTCTTGTGCTAGATTTAACAAACGCACTATTAAGAGAAGGTTAGACTGTGCCAGGTTAGTGTTTGGGAAGCGTTGTAATTATAAAATGCCGCCGGATGCTCCGGCCGCTTCGTCCAAAAAGCGCAAGGACAAAACAGCGAAGCCTAGGGTTGATGAACCGGCAGTCCCGGACGCCGGTTCTTTAGAAGGCTCAGTGGAGCCAGAGGTTTTGCCAGGAGTTTCTTTGGAGTCTCAGGCAGAGACTTTACTGTTACAGGATGTGCCTTCTCAGGAGGTAGGCCAGGCTGAGGGGGCTTCTCAGGTAACTGTTCTTCCCTCTCTTCCCAAGGTAGTTAGAGCCTCTCCTTCTGTTTCCAAAACTTCTTTGAGAGGTAGGCCAAGTTTAGCTTCAGTGGGGCTTCTCCTAGCACTTCAGGTTCTGTGCCTAAGAAACATATGCTTAAAATGGCAGAAGATTTGATTACTATGATTAGAGGTTCTATGCCCCCTCCTGATGAGAGGCCTAGGGTGGAACCTGAGTTTGAGAGTTTTGAACAGTGTTCAGAGGCTTCTGAGTCTTCTGCGGAAGACTTGCAGGAGTATCCTCCTTATTCTGATTCTGATGTGGATGATTCCACTCCTACAGCTTCTCCTCCTGAGGATTTCTCATTTTCAGAGACTCTGCATTCCATGAGGGAGCACTTTAAATGGGAAGGTCAAGATTACTCTGATTCCAGGAAAAGGCTTAGGGAATTCTTGTTTTTACCCCAGCATAGGCCCTTAGCTATACCTCCTGTGTTGAATGTGGTGGAAGATGTTTTGCAGAGGCTTCCCTGAACCCTGATTCTTTGCCTCCTGCTCCTGTTAAACCTGATAGGTACTATAGGGTGCCTGAAGCTCATAAGTATCTTTTAAGAGTCCTAGGGCAGACCCGAAACTGTTTCTCAGGGACCTAAAGGTGTTAAGGCCTCTGTTGTTAAAACCCTGTTCCCACTGATAAAGAGGCAAGGGCTTTGGATAGATGGGGAAAGAAAGTGTATACTTCTTCCACTTTAGCCATGAGGGCGTTGAATTGTCAGTTTCACATGCTAAAATATCAAAATTATCTCCTTTCACAATTGAAATCTAAGGTGGATGCTTTGGCGGAAGGTATTGAGTGTAAAGAGTTGCTGGAGTTAGTTCATGTGTCTGAACAAGTGGGTAAGCATTCTTTGCAATGTGGTTTTGATGCTGTACAGGCCTCCTCGAGGGTGGCTGCCACTAGTTCTTTTCTTCGCAGGCATGCCTGGTTGAGGGATCAGAATTTAGCTGAGCATGTTAAGACAAGGATTTTGGATGCTCCTTTACAGTCTGATGTGTTGTTTGGTTCGCCTGTGGAAGCAGTTTTAAAGAAAATGGAGGACAAAGCTAAGTCTATGCAAACTGTTAAAGATTTTTAGCAGGTGCAGCCACCGAAGTTTAGTAGAAATTGGCCTACTAAGGGATGGACATATCCTGCTTATGATTCCCAGTCTAGGGGTAGGTCTAGGCGTGGTAGGGCAGAGCTCAAGGTTCTTTTAGGCCTAGAACAGGAGTTCACCTGCTCAGACTTCTGGTGAGGGCAGGGGTCAGTCCTTTCGTAAACAGACCCAATGACCTGCTTTTCAGCTGCCAGTAGATTCTCGCCTGGCAGCTCCTTTGGGAGGAAGACTGTTTCTTTTCAAAGAAAATTGGGATTTAATTACTCAAGACAGATGGGTGTTGGATATCATTCACCACGGTTACAGGTTTTATTTCCATACATTGCCCCTTTCAAAGGCATGCCAGACGTTCCTCCTCCACAAAGGAAAGAGGCTCACAAGCAAATTTCTCTGTTACTCCAAATAGGGGCCATTCAGCCAGTCCCTGTATCAGAAAGGGGCCTAGGATTTTATTCTCGCCTGTTCCTAGTACCAAAGAAGGGGAACACGTGGAGACCAATTTTGGATTTATCTATCCTCAACACTTATCTGGACATTCCCAAGTTCAAGATGTTGACGTTACAACAGCTTTTACCTCTGCTGGGCAAAGATCACTGGATGGTAACTTTAGATCTCAAGGAAGCTTACCTTCATGTGCCTATAAGACTAAGTTGCAGGAAGTATCTGCGTTTTCGAGCTGGAAATTCTCATTATCAGTTCTCTGCATTGCCCTTTGGCTTATCTACTGTGCCCAGAGTATTCACAAAGGTTCTGGCTCCAGTGATAGCTTACTTCAGGCTAAAAGGAATTCAAATCTATCCTTACTTGGACGACTGCCTGATTCTGGCTCAAGAAAAGGAAGACCTTCTACAGCATCTGGAATATGTTATAGCAGTGCTAAGATGCCTAGGGTATTCTGTGAACGAAATAAAGTCCAGTCTAGTACCCTCTCAAGACATGTGCTTTCTGGGTGTGAGACTGAATACAGCAGCCCAGATGGCCTTTTAACCCCGGACAAACAAAAGAGTCTATCCCTTTACTTCCATCAGCTATCTCATCAGTCCGTGCTGACTGCAAGGACAGTCCTTCAAGCATTAGGGTTCATGGCATCTTGTATTCTGGTGCTTCCCAATGCCAAACTGCATATGAGGAAGCTGCAATGGTATCTCAAAATGTATGGACACAGCACTGCCAGGATTTGGACACTGTCATTCAAATAATACCTTGCCTTCAAAAAGAATTTAGTGGTGGGCTCAGGAATGTCACCTAAACAAGGGACTCTCTGTGACCCGGCCAGAGGCGAGTCAGGTTTTAACGACAGATGCCTCGGACATTGCTTGGGGAGCTCATCTAAATGGAAAGTGGATACAAGACAAGTGGCCTGCCAGACTACAGCATCTACATATCAACATGAAGGAGATGTTAGCAGTCCAGTTTGCATTAATGGCTTTCAAGGAGTTACTTCTTCCAGGGCAGGTGTTGATTCTAACAGACAACACAACTGTCATGTGGTACATCAACAAACAAGGGGAACACATTCTTATCCTCTATGCAGGCAAGCAATGATTTTATGGGAGACTGCGCTCAGCTTGCAACTAACTCTTCGGCAAGGTTTCTGCCGAGCACAGAACTCCTTAGCAGATGTGTTAAGCAGACAAATCATGGATCCCCACAGTGGAAACTGGATCTTCATGTATTTCAGAAATTGACAGTGTCATGGGGAACTCCAGACATAGATCTGTTCGCTTCTCCACTAAACCACCAGCTGCCAAAGTTTTGCACAAAGGGGTTTCATCACACAGCTTGGAAAGTGGATGCTCTTTCTTTCAGTTGGAAAAATCTTCATGTGTATGCCTTTCCACCTCTACCTCTTCTTCCAAAGGTGCTCTTAAAGGTCAGACAAGACAAGCCAAGGATGATTTTAATAGCTCCAGATTGGCCTCGGCAACACTGGTACCCACTACTAAGGAGTCTGGTAAGGAAGCCTCCATGGCCTTTACCTTTGATTCCACATCTGTTATCTCAGAAGGACGGTCATCTGCTCAATGTCAAGCTTCACTCTCTTCATCTAACAGCCTGGCATATTCTGTGTTGAAACACAGCAGGTCTCAACTTCCTCAACAAGTTTTAAATGTGATTATGGAAGCTAGAAGACCTAGTACAAGGAAAGTGTACGCAGAAAAATGGAAGAGATTTTTATTTTGGAGTACAGCAAAGAATTTGGAGATTTCTGAGCCTAATTTGAGTGTGGCTCTTCAATATCTTACTGAGTTATTGGACAAAGGTTTGTCCTTCTCTTCCATTAAGATTCATGCTGCAGCAATTTCAGCTCACTATGATTGTGACCCACCATTGTTTTCGCATCCTTTGTTCAAGCAGTTTCTTAGAGGGGCAAAGAATATAAGACCCCCGTAGAGCTCCTACTCCTGCTTGGGATCTCAATTTTGTGTTGGAAAAACTTACTCTACAACCTTTTGAGCCTGCGGCTACTGCTGAATTGAAATACTTGTCATGGAAGACTGCTTTTCTGTTGGCTATTACTTCTGCAAGAAGGGTGTCTGAGTTGCAGGCCCTTATGGCAGTAGAGCCCTTTTGATTTTCCATAAGGATAGGGTATCATTACGTACTAATCCTTCCTTTATGCCTAAGGTGGTTTCTAGTGTGGCTTTAAACCAAACTATTCATTTGCCTACTTTTATGCAGACCCCAAAATAAAGGGGAAAAGATTTTGCACACTTTAGATGTACACAGGCAATTGCGTTATTATTTAAGCAGGACTAAGGATTTTAGGCAGTCTCAGCAGTTGTTTGTTTCTTTTGCTTTGAGTTCAGGGCAAGCCTGTGTCAAAACAAACTATTTCTAGGTGGATTGGGTTTTGCATTGCATTTTGTTATTCCCATCATGGCAAGGAGATTCCAGCTGGGATTAGGCCTCATTCCACTAGGGCTACTGCCACTTCAACAGCATTTCTAAGGGGTGGCAACTAAGGATATTTTGGAGGCAGCTACTTGGAGTTCAGTGCATACTTTCTCTAAGCATTATCACCTTCCTCTCTACTCTAAGTCTAGGGCTGGTTTTGCCACAGCTATTTTGCAAGGCATGTTGTCAGCTCCTGCTTCTTTATGATTTGCCAGCCTCCCTTACCTCTGCTTTGGGATTCTACCCAATAGTTAGGACTGCAGCAATGTGGAATGAAGAACATAGTACAGTTTTGTACCTACCATAAATGTAGATGTTCGAGGATCCACATTGCTGCAGTCCAATTTACCCTCCCTCCTTCCCCTCTGTGTTTAGGGGTGGTTGTGTAGGTGAGGTTATATGCTGATAATTTTGTATATATTGTACATATTTTTGGTGCAGGTATATTGGGCCTTGTCTTTTTAGGGTCTTCTGACATCTGGGGCAAGAAAAGACTGAGGATATGGCGTCGGTCATGCGCATTAGTACCCTGACGTACTGACGTCAGTCTAATGCGCCCTGACCGACGTCAGCCATATACTTTGGTATTCGGGCCGACTGGACAGCGGACTACCCAATAGTTAGGACTGCAGCAATGTGGATCCTCGAACATCTACATTTATGGTAGGTACAAAACTGTACTTTACCCTCCCTTCTGCCCCCTAACTTCTTTTTGCTATACCTCTACTTTCCTTTACTGTGCTTAAAAGCCTTTTTGGTGTATTTGCTTTTTTGTTGGAGGTATTTCATTGTACTTTTACATTTAATTGCTCCCCATTAGGGAGGCACCTGACATCTGGGGCAAGGATAAACTGATGTAAAGGCATCGGCTGCATGTTTTATATCCCTGACGACCTGATGTCATGGAAGAAGGGACAGCAATTGACGGAGGACCCAAGACTTGGTTAATCAGGCTGATTGAGGGCAACCTGCCAGCAGATAACCCAAATGTGATGACTGCAACAGTGAATACACTCGAATATCTACATTTATGGTAAGTGTACACAACTGTACTTTCTATCTCGCCTTTATTCTTAGTGGTTGTGTTCGGATCCAATCCTCTGTTCTGACTTGGCCTAATACAAAAGCTCGAGGTCTGTCACTAACTTGTGGTTAAGCCCTATCCCATGATGCACTTTGATAGTTTCCCAGATCTCATTTACCGCTAAAAAAGATCATTCTGTTTACTGGCTCTGGCTAAGTGAAATCATTTCTTTCTTCCATTTTAGGATATTTAGTCTTTATTTCCTTGGTATTAAACTCCTATTTCTTAGTTGTTAGTGAATGTTTCCTGCTTTTTGTACTGTTGCCAGTCATGTTTTTCCTCAATGGCTTCCTTTCTTTAACTTTCAGGCTCGTAAATTAGACAGCCCATTAAACTTTCTTTAATAAAAAAAAAAAAAAAAAAAAAAAAATATATATATATATATATATCTATAATACGCATATATAATGCACACATATATATATATATATATATATATATATATATATGTATGTATATGTATGTATATATATATATATATATATATATATATATATATATATATATACAATACACATATATAAGAGAGTAGTACTAGTTGTAGTTGGCTGTTTGCAATTGAGCCTTTCTAGTTAAATGGCTTCTTTTTCCTTAGTTTAGGCTCATTTAACTTAGAGTGCTGTTTAACCTTGTTTTTCCCACTCTGTATTAACAAGCATGCTCGTTTTAATTAGAGAGCCGTCTTGCCCTTTTAAGTTAAAGGGCATTTTTCACTGGTTCTTCAAAAAAAGAAAAAAAAAAAAAGTTTTTTGGTATATTGTTTGCTGTGGTTGTTGCCATTTACTGTTACGTCTACTAAACAGTCAAGACACCAAACCCTCTGGGTTTGTATGCCCATCAGTGATGGACGTTTTTAGTCTGTGTGTACTGCCTTGGAGCTGTATACCTCCAGGAGGCATGTCCTATGTGCCACTTCTTTAGCCACAGGGTGCTTTTAGAGTGAAAACGTTAATACTGAGAGGGTTGTTGAAGACCCCCTTTTTCAGAGGCTAATGAAGGTCAAGATCCTTCAAAATCAGGCAAGTTCCTCTCCTCTAAATCGGACAAAGCTGCAGAGAGGTCCTCTTCAGACTCTGTTGGAGCTGCCGAACAAAGTACAAAAGACGTCCTCTTCGGAACCAAAACCTATCGGGCCCAAGAAACCTTCCACCCTGGCTACTTTAGTTTCGGAGCATTTGGGTTTTCAGATACGGAGCTGATCCCCGGAGTTGGAACCGGTGTCTCCAACATTGAGATCTCCATTACTGCAGGCATCAAGATCTCCTGCTCCCTCCTCTTGATCCTCCAGGAGCCTCTCCGATGACTATGTGGATTGTGTGGTGTCTCCAGGAGCCTCTCAGATGACTATGTGGATTGTATGGTGCGGAGACTTTTGAGGACACCGGTGCTGGCCATATTGTTGGATCCAACTCAGAGGGCTTCTCAACTGGCTCATTCTACCCTTTCCCGTTCAATTCTTCCTCCAAGCTGATCCTGGACTTTGGAGCCGAAAGGTCTGGAACTGATTGTAGTGGAACCGTTGGACCAGAGACCTATCCTAGGATCTTTGGGCCCGAATACTGCTCGGACGTCCTTTGTGCCATCTGAAATTGAGGAGTCTAGGAGCTGATGCTGTCTGGTTGGGTCCAGGGAGGGGAGTTTGATCGGAGAGTTATCGCATCCGAACTTGCTTCTCAGGACCTCTGCACAGGTGAACTCGACTCCTACCTCTGTCTTGGTGCCGACCCTCTTAGTTCCAGGGATTTCCTCTGGTTCTTCGGAACTGGGAGTCTCCTCGGACCAGGGTGGGGGGCTTTCGAGGTAATGAGAGTGCTATCTCCACAGATATGTCCACTCTCAGGTTCAGACATTCCTCCCCCAAAGGCAGTGATGTCTTCTCAGCCCCACTGCATGCACAGAAACGCAGAGTCTCTAGGCCTCAGGATTCCCCATTGGGTGAATCCCACTTTTCTCAAACTTCTCCAGAATACCCTTCTGAAGATGTCCCCTCAAAAGGCAGTATGCAAGAGGAAGCATCTAGACTCCCCAGAACAGTCCACTTCTGATACAGACCTCAAGTCGGAAGGGTCCCCACTGTCACCCTCTGAGGATGTCTCCTTTTCAGACATCCTAGAAATACTTGAGCAGAGAGGTAGCTAGACGCCCATAAAGCCTTTAGAGGAGGAGTCTGTATACCTGAAGGCCTTCAGGTTTCACCCTTTTGCCACTTGGGTGTCTCCGCCTTTCGATGAGCTCATGCAGCTAGTTAGTCGAAAGGCGTGGGAGTCTCCGGACTCAGTGGAACATTTCCTCAGAGGCCGAACAAATTTATTACTGCACCTTCAGACAGGGAGCTACTTACCAAGGGTGTTCCAGTAGATGCTATGGTGGTGGCGGTAGCCACCAAAAGAACTTTCACAGATATCCTCATCTGTCCATCCAACAAAGTCTCATACAATGGACAGATATGGAAAGTGCACGTTCTCTTCAGCGACCTTTGTACTCTGATCACTGAATTATCTGACTCACTTTACTAGGCTTAAGAGTGATCTCTTGGAGATAGGAGATCCGCTCCAAGGTTCAGTAGGTGCAGGGGTGTCGCACAAGGTATCCTCTCAGCTCTCCACCTTAAATTCAGTGGCAACTCCTCCATGAGGCTCATTTCTTTTGCTGCAGATGGAGGGAGTAGAACAGCGGGTTCAGGAATTTCCCTAAGGAGACATTCATGAATGTGCTTGTGTAATTTTGTGGAACCCTTTAAATCTTCCTTTATTTAACGCCCCTTTCGATGGATCGGCCTTGTTTGGGCCCAAAGTCTGACACTAACCAGGTGTGAACAAGAAGGAAAGACTCTCTGCCATTGGAGTCCGTTTCTCCCTACTTAACAGACCTTGCCTAAAAGGCTAGAAGGGGGGAAATGTGGTTTTGAAAATCCCAGAGAGCTTTCCAGGGCACACATGGTGATTCTTCCCCCAGGGGCATAGGGGGATGTGCCAGTGGAAGGACACCAACCACGTGGCAGAGGGGGTTCGCAAAATTAGGGCAGCAGGGAATCTTTCCATGATAAGCCCTTTAAGCGCTCCTAAAAGGAGTCCCAATTGTCCACCTCTGGAGACAGTCGGGGGTCACTTAACTTTGTACCCAGAAGCCTGGCTAAAAATAAAAGACAAATGGGTACTAAATCTTATCCAGAGGTTACTCCATACCCTTTTCTTTACCCGTCCCAAACATAAAAAACATCCCGGATGTCCCACCCAGTCAGAGGGAACAGGCAACTCTAGAAATACAAAAGTTGCTAAACAAGAGAGTCATCCAAACAGTCCCCGCAAACCAAATAGGATCCGGAACGTAAGCATGTCCTTCAAGGATGCATCTGCAGTCTTTACAAATGGGTTGTCCTGTCGTCAGGCAGCCCTTCGGTTGGCCGGATTCCAAAGTCTGGGTCTGGCTTCGGCTGGTGTCGCACTTCACCCGACGTCATTGCGGCAGTTATTCGGGTATAAAGGCATCAGCCGACGCCATTTTCCTCAGTCTTTCTTGCCGCGTGGCGCCCGAAGCAGAAGCTGTTCGCAAGTGCCGGTCGGTCAGATCCAGAGATTACTACTACCGAATACTACTTCGAATACTTCTATAAAGCTAAGTACCCCGTTGGGGACTCTTTCTTGCCTCAGCCGATGTCAGAGAAAGTTAATAACTGTTTATCTTGTGGGAAACAAATACCTCACAAAGATTTCCACTCCTATTGCATACATTGTTTAGGCCCACACCACGACGTAGCAGCGTGTCGAGCCTGTGCTTCTTTTAACGGGCGGACGCTTAGGCGTCGGTCGGACTTGGCTGAACGGATTTTCGGCTCGATTTTGCCTACATTATGCCGTCGGATCCTCCGACTCATAAATACCAAAAGCGCAAAGAAAAGGACCGACACTCGCTGTCCGGTTTCGGCGAAACCGCGGTTAAACCACGAGTGTCTCTGTTTGGCGAAACCGAGCAAGCGGTTCTTTCTTCAGCCGATAACATGCCTTCTACCGAGGCCTCTTCTAACCTGGTAGAAACGGCTTCTGAAATCCAACCTTCTGTTGCGGTTTCACAGGATTTATCAGACACCATTCCCCTGGATGTTTCAACCCCTGCACGTGGAGCTGCTAGGCCTCCTCCAGCTATGTCTATTAAGGCCTTTGCCAGGGCTAAAGCAGCCAAAGCATCAAAACCTGTGCCTGCCAAGCCCCCCTTCTCACAGGCCCAGCACCAGCTCCCACATGCTTTCTTTGGCTGAGGATCTCATCTCTTTAATTCGTGGAGCCCAGCCTCATCCAGACAGGGCCTCTCTCCCTCCTCCAGAAAAGAGGCCTAGAGCAGAGCCCCCTGAGCCAGTATCCTCAGATGAATCCTCTGATGACTCAGTACATACAGACCCTCCTGAGGCTTCTTATTCTCCTTACGAAGACTCTGATGCTGAGGAGTCCATCCCTTCAGCCTCTCCTCCTGAGGAATTTTCCTTTGGGGAAACCTTGCATGCTATGAGGGAACAATTTCAGTGGCAGGGCCAAGATTTCTCAGACTCTAGAAAAAGGCTTAGGACCTTTCTACATTTGCCACAGCATAGGCCTTTAGCTATACCTCCAGTTCTTTCTGTTGTTGATGATGCATTTAATGATGCTTGCACTGCTCCTGATTCTTTACCTCCGGCTCCTGCTAAGCCCGATAGGTACTACAGGGTCCCGGACACTCATCACCACTTATATAAGGCTCCTTTTGCAGATCCAGAGACTATCTCCCAGGGTCCTAAAGCTGTAGCCGCTACTTCTTCTAAAACCCCTCCCTCTGAAAGGGAATCCAGGTCCTTAGAGATGGGGTAAAAAAGTTTACACCTCTGCTACTTTGTCAGCTAGAGCTTTGAACTGCCAATTTCATATGATTCAATATCAAGAGTTTATGCTTGACCAGTTGACTAAAAAGCTGTCCTCTGAAGAATCTTTAGATAAAAAGTATGTTCAAGAAATGGTACATAACATACAACAGGTTAGTAACCATTCTTTAAAATGTGGCTATGATGCACTGGAGGCTTCCTTTTGATCAGCAATGACTGGCACAGTTATCAGGAGGCATGCATGGTTGAAAGAACAGGCATTACCAGACCATGTCAAATCTAAGCTTTTGGATGCACCTATGGACAAGGTCAATTTATTTGGTTCCCCAGCACAGCAGGTACTAAAAAAGATGGAAGAGAAAGCAAAATCTGTGCAAACAGTGAAAGATTTCTTACAAGTTCAACCTCCAAGGTTTAGCAGGAACTGGCCCTCCAAGAATTGGTCCTTTCCAGAATCCGCTAAGGCACAAAGAGGCAGGAATAGGCGCTCTAGAGGCAGAAACCAATCCAGGGGTGCCTACAGGGGTCGCCAGTGGCAGGGTAACAACCAACGAGGCACGGATACAGCCACCACCACTACAACTCAATCACAGTGACTTGGCGGTGGCACCGCCTACCAGGGAACAACTAGAAGCACCCTTAGGCGGAAAGCTAACCTTATTTTCAAGAAACTGGCACTGCATTACAAGAGAAAAATGGATTTTGCAAACTATAGACCAAGGTTACAGGTTCCATTTCCATATTCTACCAGAAAAGAGAGGAATGCCAAACCTACCACCTACTCAAAGGACAGAAGCTCTAAAGCAAATATCTCAATTAAGAATGAGAGCTGTGGAAAAGGTACCATCTATGGAGCAAGGAAAGGGATTTTACTCCAGACTCTTCCTGGTACCAAGAAAAGAAAACAAATGGAGGCCTATTCTGGACCTGTCCGCTTTAAACACATTCCTCATTGTTCCAAAATTCAAAATGCTGACCCTACAGCAGCTTCTTCCCATGCTGGGCAAGGAGTCTTGGCTGGTAACTCTAGATCTCAAGGAGGCATACCTGCACGTCCCCATAAGACCAATTTGCAGAAGATACCTCAGATTTCTTGTAGGATCAGAGAATTATCAATTCTCAGCATTGCCCTTTGGCTTATCTACTGTGCCCAGAGTGTTCACGAAATGCCTGGCATCAGTAATTGCTCATTGCAGACTTCAGGGGATTCAAATCTATCCCTACCTGGACGACTGCCTGATACAAGCGGACAACAAAAACAAACTAACAGAAGACTTACAAAGAGTCATCTACCTGCTGCAAGCCCTGGGATATACAGTCAATACAAAAAAGTCAAGGCTGATTCCATCCCAAAGAATAACCTTTCTGGGTGCAGAACTGGACACATCAAAACAAATGGCATTTCTAACTGCAGAAAAGAAAGAGCAACTTCCTCTCTACTTCTTGGCATTAACAAAGCAGAACCATCTAACTGCAAGAAAAGTGCTGCAAGCTCTAGGCTTCATGGCATCCTGCATAATACTGGTTCCTCATGCCAGGCTGCATATGAGAAAGCTACAGTGGTATCTAAAGAATTTGTGGTCCCAGCACAAGCACAGCCTAGAAATCAAAATTCCAATGATCCCATGCCTGAAACAGGAGTTCCTATGGTGGGCTCAGGCCTGCCAATCAAACACAGGATTGCCCTTCTGCAAAAGTCAACCAAGACAAACCATCACGACAGATGCCTCAGACCTCGGATGGGGGGCACACATGCTGGGCAAGTGCATTCAAGGCCTATGGACTCAAGACCAGCTGCATCTGCACATAAATCTAAAAGAAATGATGGCAGTAAAATTGGCAATCCAGGCATTCAGACCTTTTCTCCAAGAAGGCCAGTTGATGATAAGGACAGACAACACCACAGTTATGTGGTACATCAACAAACAGGGAGGCACACACTCATACCCTCTATGCCGGCTGGCACTGGACCTCTGGGATGTGGCCCTGAGCTACAACATTCAGTTACAGGCAATTTATGTACCAGGGAAGGAAAACATTCTAGCAGACATATTAAGCAGAACTACAACAGATGCCCACGAATGGATGCTGCATCCGGACATCTTCAAAACCATCACAAGAAAATGGGGATTACCACAAATAGACTTGTTTGCATCCCCATTCAATCACCAGTTGAAGAAATTCTGCACAAGGACTTACCACCCACTTGCTTGGAAGGTGGACTCCCTCTCTTTCAGTTGGAAAAGCCTGACAGCATACGCATTCCCACCACTTCCTTTGATGCACAAGGTGCTTCTGAAGATCAAAGAGGAACGCCCGAGGATCATTCTGATAGCCCCAAACTGGCCAAGACAACATTGGTATCCACTGCTGAGGAGCATGTCCGGGAACAAATATGGACACTGCCCTGATCCCATTACTGCTAACACAGAACAACTACAACATCCTGCATCCAAACCTAAAAACTCTGCAGCTAACTGCCTGGAACATTACATAACAGCAATTAACCCAAATTTATCCCAAAGGGTTAAAGACATAATCCTGGAGGCTCGTAGACCTTCAACAAGAAAGAATTATGCAGCAAAATGGAAAAGATATCTCATCTGGAGTACTGCAAAGGGGCAAGATGTGACACTGGTGAACATAGCCAACATCCTGGAGTACTTGGCGGAGCTCTACCATACAGGCCTGTCCTATTCTTCCATCAAGATACATGCATCAGCTATTTCTGCAGAATACAGCTTGGATCCTCCTGTCTTCTCGCATCCTCTGCTCAGACAGTTTCTGAGAAGAATTAAAAATGTAAAACCTTCCTGGAAACCTCCATTGCCAGCATGGGACTTGAACTTTATGCTAGAAAAACTGACTCTTCCTCCGTTCGAACCAGCAGCAACAGCAGAATTACAATACTTATCCTGGAAGACTGCTTTCCTGCTGGCAATAACTTCAGCAAGAAGGGTCTCTGAACTACAGGCATTAATGGCAGTGCAACCCTTCCTGATCTTCCATCAAGATAGAGTGTCCATGAGAACAAATCCTACATTTATGCCTAAGGTGGTATCCAGAGTCTCTTTAAATCAGGCTATCCACCTTCCTACATTCTTCCCCAACCCACAGAACAGGGGAGAAAGGCTCTTACATACCTTGGAATGTACACAGACAATTACGCTACTACCTGGACAGGACAAAAACAATAGAAAAACTGACCAGCTTCTGGTAGCATATGCAACAGGAAAGGAAGGAAAACCAATTTCTAAACAGACAATCTCCAAATGGATAGGAAATTGCATTAGATTTTGTTACTCCTACCATGGAAAGAAAACTCCAGAGAACATCAGGCCTCACTCCACAAGGGCTACAGCCACACTACCACAGCTTTCTTATGAGGAGTGGCTACCAAGGACATTATAGAGGCTGCTACTTGGACCTCCGTGCATACATTTGCCAAGCATTATAACTTACCTCTATACTCTAGATCCCGTGCTGGTTTTGCCACTGCTGTTTTGCAAGGGATCCTAACTACACCATAATCTCTTCTCATTTCCTCCTCCCCTAGTTTAGCTATGGTATTCTACCCATTTGTAAAGACTGCAGATGCATCCTTGAAGGACATAGTACAGTTTTGTACCTACCATAAATGTAGATGTCCGAGAGGAATGCATCTGCAGTCAGGATTACCCTCCTTCCCCTCTGAGGTACTCCTAGGGTATTTGCCAATCTTCAGCTAGCTTGGGGGGATCTATTATGGTGTATTTGTATATATGTGTACATACATGCTTATTTTGTGTGTTTGCTCTCTACTATTTGGAAACTTTGGCATTTATCCAGATTTAGCCATCCAAGAGGGCACCTGGCATCTGGGGCAAGAAACACTGAGGAAAATGGCGTCGGCTGATGCCTTTATACCCGAATAACTGCCGCAATGGCGTCGGGTGAAGTGCGACACCAGCCGAAGCCAGACCCAGACTTTGGAATCCGGCCGACCGAAGGGCTGCCTGACGACAGGACAACCCATTTGTAAAGACTGCAGATGCATTCCTCTCGGACATCTACATTTATGGTAGGTACAAAACTGTACTTTCTTTTTCTTTCTAAAGAAAAAAAAGGACTGGGGACACATTATGGATCTCAGCAGATTAAACAAATGAGAAAAAAGTCAGTTCTGGATGCTAACACTGTAGCCACTACTTACTTTTCTGGGACAAGACAATTGGATGTGCTCTATAGACCTTCAGGATGCGTACTGCCACATAAAGATGAACAGGCTATCCAGAAGTCATTTGTGCTTTCGGCTGGTAGCCAGTCACTACCAGCTTTGAGCTCTGCCCTTTGGTCTTACTACAGCCCCCAGTGTGGTCCTACGACATCAAGTCAAAATCTACTTTCCAAGAAAAAAGTACAAGCAAGAACAGTCCTGAAAATCCTGGGAACCATGGCAGCAGCAATAAATTTGATTCCATTAGCTCGTCTGTACATGAGAATTCTACAGTGGCTGTCGTTCACTCAGTGGTCCATGCAGAAATTACCCATGTCCCACCAAATTATGATAGCGAAATCTTGCAAGAAAGACCTTCGTTGGTGACTTATGTCGCATTAGGTCGCCCATTTACTCCACAGCCATTAGCCACAGTGACCACAGACACTTCCCAGATAAGGTGGGGGGCATTGTCTGGGAAGGACAGTCAAAGGCAATTGGCAGGATCACAAGCCCCATTTGCACATCAATGTCCTAGAGATGAGAGCAGTGTTCTTAGCGTTGCAAGCATTCCAAGACTCTCTTCCGCTAGGGACTATTGCAGTACAGACACGTCAGTTGTGTGGTACATAAACAAGGAGGAACCAGGACTTGCCCCCTTTTTCGGCAGGCTCTGAGAGTATGGCAGTGGGCAACCTCCTCTCACCGCTTTCAGATAGCAACGCACATCCCAGGGAAATCCAACATGATGGCAGACAACCTCAGCAGAGTTATTCTGATACCTCACAAGTGGTCCCTAAAACTAGTAGCGGAGATGATTTTCTGCAAATGGGGCAGCCTTGCTGTGACCTTTTTGCTACGTATGCCAAGTGCAGCAGCTATCTTGCCCCCCCTTCCCGGGGAATCACCAAGGGATGCACTTGTATACTATTGGCCCTTGGGTCTCCTCTATGCCTTTCCTCCATTTCCCTTGATTCCAAAGGTTCTTCAGAAAGCCATTCACTTGGTAAAAAGCTTAATACTCATCACCCCGTACTGGCCTCGTCAAATCTGATCCCTTTCCTGTGGCCTCATCTCCAGGAGGAGAATGGATTCTGGAACCAGTTCCCGACCTCCTGACACATGCATCAGGGATGCTGCACCCCTCCCTTCAAACCCTTAGCTTGGCTTCTCCGATTCCAACCATAGCCAGGCTCCCTAATCTTTCTATGTCAGTGAAGTATATTTTGATCTCCTCCTATAAAGCTTCGACAAGAAGGTGATATAAAAGAAAATGGAAAAGATTCTCTGTATGAGCCTTGAATAATCACAGTGACCCCTTCTGTGCTCCAGTAGCTTCCATTCTTAAGTTTCTGTCAAAACTGTTTAACGAAGGAGTAGCTGCAGCCACTTTTAGAGTCCAGCTGGCTGCCATATCTAACTTTCATTTGGGAGAATCATGTCCAAACATGTCCCACAGACTTTACAAAACAATTCTAGAAGGTACTCTTTTGTTAAGACCACCTATTAAGGTCCCTCCACAGCCATTGGACTTAAATTTTGTTTTATCATGTTTGATCCTTCCCCCTTTCGAGCCGGTATCCACCTGCGATCTCAAGTATCTTAATTGGAAAACTGTTCTCTTGATAGCTGTTACCTCTGCAAGGAGAGTTTCCTTTTCCACAAAGATAGGGTATCCCTATAAACAAACCCATCCTTTTTTACTCCAAGTATGCTCAGAATTTAACCTGAATCAGTCCATAGAACTACATGTGATTTTCCCAGATTATTGCAGCAAGGCAGAATATATGCTGCTCCAACTGGATGTACATAGGCAGTTATGATGTTCTTCATCTCACATTGCTGCAGTCATAACTTATGGGTAGTCCGCTGTCCTCGGTCGGCCCGAATACCAAAGTATTAGGCTGACGTCAGTCATGGGCGCTCAGATCTGAGGTCAGAGCGTCAAGGTATTAAAGCGCATGACCGACGTCATTTCCTCAGTCTTTTTTGCCGCATGGTCTGAAGCAGAAGCAGCGTTTGCAAGTGCCGTTCGGCGTTCTGAAATTGTCGTATTCTGAGTTTCAGACCGAAACCAAGTTGGGCTAAGTACCCCGTTGGGGAATATTTTTGTTTTTTCTTGCCTCTGTTAATTCCGGATGTCAGAAAAAGTGAATAATTGTATTTCTTGTGGGAAACCGATACCGCATAGGGATTATCACTCTCTTTGTATTCCTTGTTTGGGACCCGAGCACGACGTAGTTGGGTGTCGCTTTTGTGCTAGATTTAATAAGCGCACCATTAAACGTAGGTTAGATTGTGCTAGGCTGGTATTCGGTAAGCGGTGTAATTACAATATGCCGTCGGATCCTCCGACGCCCGCTACCGCGAAGAAGCACAAAGATAAATCTTTAAAGTCCAAGCAGGATGACTCGTCCTTTCCGGATGCCGGTTCTTTAGACACTACGGTGGATTCGGTTGATCCGGCCGAGGTTTCAACTGAGTCTCAGGGGGAGACGTTGATTTTGCAAGATGTGGCCTCTCAGGGGTCAGGTCAGGCTGAGGGGGCCTCTCAGGTTGCTGTTCTCCCTTCTTTGCCTAAGGTGGTTAGGCCTTCTCCTTCTGTCTCTAATTTACCTTCCAGAGGCAGGCCTGGTTTGCCTACCACAGGTGTCAGTCCTAGTTCTGCAGGTTCTGTGCCTAAAAAACACATGCTTAAAATGGCAGAAGATTTAATTACTTTAATCCGGGGTTCTATGCCCCCTCCTGATAAGAGGCCTCGGGTGGAGCCAGAAATGGAAAGTTTGGAGCAGGCTTCAGATTACTCAGAGTCTTCGGCTGAAGACATTCAGGATTTTCCTCCTTATTCTGATTCAGACGCAGAGGATTCCACTCCTTCTGCTTCTCCTCCAGAGGATTTTTCTTTTTCAGAAACCCTGCATTCTATGAGGGAGCATTTTAAATGGGAAGGTCAGGATTTCTCAGATTCCCGGAAGAGGCTTAGGGAATTTTTGTTTTTACCACAGCATAGGCCCTTGGCTATACCTCCTGTTTTGGATGTTGTTCAAGACGTTTTCTCTGAGGCTTCCCTTAATCCTGACTCTTTGCCTCCTGCGCCAGTTAAGCCAGATAGGTATTACAGAGTGCCTGAGGCTCATAAATATCTGTATAAGAGCCCTAGGGCTGACCCAGAAACTATTAGCCAGGGACCTAAGGGTGTCAGGGCTTCTGTTGTAAAGAATCCAGTTCCTATGGATAAGGATGCTAGAGCTTTGGAAAGGTGGGGTAAGAAAGTGTATATCTCTTCCACTTTAGCAATGAGGGCTTTGAATTGCCAGTTTCATATGTTGAAGTACCAGAATTTTCTCCTTACTCAGTTAAAATCTAAGTGGATGCTTTGGCTGAGGGCATAGAGTGTAAGGAATTACAGGATTTGGTACATGCCTCTGATCAGGTGGGTAAGCATGCTTTGCAGTGTGGTTTTGATGCTTTACAGGCTTCTTCCAGGGTGGCTGCCACTGGTTCAGTTATTCGCAGGCACGCCTGGCTTAAGGATCAGAATTTGTCAGAGCATGTTAAAGCTAGGATTTTAGATGCTCCTTTGCAGTCTGAAGTTTTGTTTGGCTCTCCTGTGGAGTCTGTCTTGAAGAAAATGGAAGACAAGGCTAAGTCTATGCAGACTGTTAAAGATTTTTTGCAGGTGCAGCCCCCTAAGTTTAGCAGGAACTGGCCTGCTAAGGGTTGGACTTACCCTTCTTCTGATTCGCAGTCTAGGGGTAGATCTAGACGTGGTAGGGGCAGAGCTCGGAGTTCTTTCAGGTCTAGACCGTGGAGTTCACCAGCACAATCTACAGGTGAGGGCAGGGGCCAGTCCTTTCGTAAACAGGCCCAATGACCTGCAACTCCAGCTGCCAGATCCTTCCTGTCTGGCAGCTCCTTTGGGAGGAAAGTTGGCACTCTTCAAGCAAAATTGGTTTCTAGTCACCCAGGACAAATGGGTGTTGGACATTATAGACCGCGGCTACAAGTTTTATTTCCACACATTGCCTCCTTTCAAAGGCATGCCAGACGTTCCTCCTCAGCAAAGGGTAGAGGTTCACAAACAGATTTCTTTACTTCTTCAAATGGGGGCTATACAGCAGGTCCCTCTGTCAGAAGTGGGCCTAGGATTTTACTCTCTCCTATTTCTTGTACCAAAGAAAGGAAACACTTGGAGGCCTATCTTGGATTTATCTATCCTCAACACATATCTGGACATTCCAAAATTCAAAATGTTGACGTTGCAACAACTTCTGCCTCTGTTGGGCAAAGATCACTGGATGGTAACTCTGGATCTCAAAGAGGCTTACCTTCATGTTCCTATCAGGCCCAGTTGCAGGAGATTCCTGCGTTTTCGGGCTGGGACTTTACATTATCAGTTCTCTGCATTGCCCTTTGGCTTATCTACTGCGCCCAGGGTATTCACAAAAGT
Organism: Protopterus annectens; assembly: GCF_019279795.1. Taxonomy (NCBI): domain Eukaryota; kingdom Metazoa; phylum Chordata; order Ceratodontiformes; family Protopteridae; genus Protopterus; species Protopterus annectens. Next base: position 64,181,405 of record NC_056735.1, read on the forward strand.
ACTGGCTCCAGTGATAGCCTTCTTCAGGTTAAGAGGAATACAAATTTATCCTTATTTGGACGATTGCCTGATTCTTGCTCAAGACAAGCTCGAGCTTCTTCACCATCTACAGTATGTTATGACAGTGTTAAGGTGCCTAGGGTATTCTGTGAACGAAATAAAGTCCAGTCTAGTACCCTCTCAGGAAATGTGCTTTCTGGGTGTGAGACTGAATACAGCTTCCCAGATGGCCTTTTTGACACCGGACAAGCAAAAGAATCTTACACTTTACTTCCATCAATTGTCTCTATGGGCCAGGCTGACTGCAAGGACAGTCCTTCAAGCCTTGGGGTTCATGGCATCTTGTATTCTGGTGCTTCCCAATGCCAAACTGCATATGAGGAAGCTACAATGGTATTTCAAAAATGTATGGACACAACACTGCCAAGATCTGGACACTGTCATTCAGATAATACCTTGCATTCAAAAGGAATTTTTGTGGTGGGCTCAGGAATGTCACCTAAACAAGGGACTCTCTGTGACCCGACCAGAGGCGAGTCAGATTTTAACGACAGATGCCTCAGACAAGGCTTGGGGAGCACACCTCAATGGAAAATGGGTTCAAGACACGTGGCCTGCCAGACTTCAACATTTACATATCAACTTGAAGGAAATGTTAGCAGTCCAGTTTGCATTGATGGCTTTCAAGGATTTACTTCTCCCAGGGCAGGTGTTGATTCAAACAGACAACACAACTGTCATGTGGTACATCAACAAGCAAGGGGAACCCATTGGTACCCTCTTTGCAGGCAAGCTATGATTTTGTGGGAGACTGCTCTCAGTTTACAACTCACTCTTCAAGCAAGGTTTCTGCCAGGAGCACAGAACTCCTTAGCAGATGTTTTGAGCAGACGGATAGTGGATCCCCGAGTGGAAATTGGATCCTCATGTATTTCGACAGTTGACAATGATATGGGGACTCCAGACATAGATCTGTTCTTCTCCACTAAATTTCCAGGTGCCAAAGTTTTGCACAAAGATGTTTCATCCCACAGCTTGGAAAGTGGATGCTCTATCATTCAGTTGGAGCAATCTTCACGTCTATGCCTTTCCGCCTCTGCCTCTACTTCCAAAGGTTCTCTTGAAGGTCAGACAAGACAAGCCCTCCATGATTCTAATAGCTCCAGATTGGCCTCGACAGCACTGGTACCCTCTGCTGAGGAGTTTAGTACGGGAACCTCCTTACCCTTTGCCTTTGATCCCGCACCTTTTGACTCAGGAGGGCAATCATTTCCTCAATGTCAGGATTCAGTCTCTGCATCTAACAGCCTGGCATATTCTGTTCTAGAACCTGGAGGGTCGCAGCTTCCTCGACAAGTTTTGAATGTTATTTTGGAGGCCAGGAGGCCTAGTACAAGGAAAGTTTATGCTGATAAATGGAGGAGATTTTTTATTTGGAGCAAAGCAAAAGAGCTTTGATGTTTCCAGGCCTGATTTGAGTGATGTCCTTCATGGATGCATCTGCAGTCATAACAACAGGGTTGTCCTGTCGTCAGGCAGCCCTTCAGTCGGCCGGATTCCAAAGTCCGGGTCCGGCTGATGTCGCACTTCACCCGGCGTCATCTCTGTTGGTCTTGGGTATAAAGGCATCAGCCGGCGCCATTTTCCTCAGTCTTTCTTGCGGCGTGGCCGAAGCAGAAGCTGTTCGCAAGTGCCGGTCGGTCGGATCCAGAGATTACTTCTACGAATACTACTTGAAGACTTCTAAAGCTAAGTACCCGTTGGGGACTCTTTCTTGCCTCAGCCGATGTCAGAAAAAGTTAATAATGGTTTAACCTGTGGGAAACAAATACCTCATAAAGATTTCCACTCTTACTGTCTGCCTTGTTTAGGCCCAGCCCACGACGTAGCAGCCTGTTCGGCCTGTGCTTCTTTCAACCGCAACGCTTAGGCGTCGGTCGGAGTTGCTGAACAGTTTTGGTTCTGATTTTGCGTACATTATGCCCGGATCCTCCGACTACACAATCTGCCAAAACGCAAAGAAAGACCGACACTCGCGGTCCGCGGTTTCGGCTGAAACCATGGTTAAGCAAACGCGAGTGTCTCTGTTTCGGCGAAACCGAGAAAACTGATCAAAGTACAGCTGAATCTATCTCTACAACTGAGGCCCCTGCTACCATTCTTGAATCGGCCTCAGAATTTCTACCCACTACGGTGGTTGCCACTGACTTATCAGACACCATTCCCTTGGATGTCTCTACCCCAGCGTGGTGCTGCTAGGCCTCCAGCAGCCATGTCCATTAAGGCCTTCGGCAGGGCTAACGCAGCCAAGCCTACAAAAACAGTGCCTGTTAACACCCCTTCAACCAGGCCCTCCTCTAGTTCTCAAATGCTTACTCTGGCAGAAGATTTAATTTCATTAATTAGAGGATCTCAATCTCACCCAGACAGGGCCTCTCAGCCCCCAGAGAAGAGACCTAGGGCAGAGCCCCCTGAGCCAGTGTCATCTGATGATTCAGCCGATGAATCCGACATAACTGACCAGCCAGAGGCTCCTTTCTCTAATTTTGAAGACTCTGATGCTGAAGAGTCCATTCCAGCTGCTTCCCCACCAGAAGAATTTTCCTTTGGGGAAACCTTACATGCCATGCGAGAGCAGTTCCAATGGCAGCAACAGGATTTTTCAGACTCCAGAAAAAGACTTAGGACTTTCCTGCACCTTCCACAACACAGGCCCTTAGCTATACCTCCTGTTCTCTCTGTGGTGGATGATGCTTTCAATGATGTCTGCTCCGCTCCAGATTCTTAACCTCCAGCCCCTGCCAAACCAGACAGATTTTACAGGGTGCCAGACACTCATCACCACCTTTACAAGGCCCCTCTTGCAGACACCGAAACTCTATCTCAGGGTCCCAAGGCAGTAGCAGCGACCATAGCTAAAAACCCTATTCCTTCTGAAAGGGAAGCAAGGTCATTAGACAGATGGGGCAAAAAGGTATACACTTCAGCTACTCTCTCAGCTAGAGCTTTAAACTGTCAGTTTCACATGATACAATACCAAGAGTTTATGCTTGATCAGTTAACTAAAAAGCTAACCACTGATGAATCTCTTGATAAGAAATATGTATTAGAAATGGTAAATAACATACAACAGGTTAGTAACCATTCCTTAAAATGTGGCTATGATGCACTGGAGGCTTCATTTAGATCAGCCATGACTGGCACAGTGATAAGAAGGCATGCATGGCTAAAGGAGCAAGCTTTACGGATCATGTTAAAGCAAAGTTACTAGATGCTCCTATGGATAAGACAAGTTTGTTTGGTACACCTGCCCAGCAGGTTATGAAGAAAATGGAAGAAAAGGCAAAATCCGTTCAAGCGGTTAAAGATTTCTTGCAGGTTCAACCCCAAGGTTTAGCAGGAACTGGCCTGCCAAAAATTGGTCCTTTCCTGACTCCACAAGATCTCAAAGGGGCAGAAACAGACGTTCCAGAGGCAGAAACCAATCCAGAGGAGGTGCCTACAGAGGACGACAGTGGCAAGGTAACAACAGAGGCACAGACACAACCACTGCCACTACATCAACACAACCACAGTGACTTAATCCTAAATCCGCCTACCAGGGAACAAATAGCAGCTCCTCTAGGCGGAAAGTTAAACCTTATTTTCAAAAAACTGGCGCTATATAACAAAAGACAAGTGGATTTTACAAACCATAGATCAAGGATACCGGTTCCACTTCCACACTTTACCAATCAAAAGAGGAATGCCAAATCTACCTCCAAATCAAAAACCAGAGGCTCTACAACAGATAATGCAGTTAGCAAACATGAGAGCTGTGGAAAAAGTGCCAACTGCAGAGCAAGGAAAGGGGTTCTACTCAAGACTATTCCTAGTTCCAAGAAAGGAAAAAAGTTGGAGACCAATTCTCGACCTGTCCGCCTTAAATACATACATCATTGTCCCAAAATTCAAAATGCTGACCCTACAGCAACTTCTTCCCATGCTGGGCAAGGAGTGTTGGCTGGTAACTCTAGATCTCAAGGAGGCATACCTGCGTCCCCATTCGACCAATCTGCAGAAGATACCTCAGATTTCTTGCGGATCAGAGCACTATCAATTCTCAGCATTGCCCTTTGGCTTATCTACTGCCCAGAGTATTCACAAAATGCCTGGCATCAGTAATTGCCCATTGCAGACTACAGGGAATACAAATTTACCCATACCTGGGCGACTGCCTGCTACAAGGGACAACAAAAGCAAGCTGACAACAGATTTACAAAGGGTCATCTACTTGCTACAAGCACTGGGATACACAGTCCATCTACAAAAGTCAAGGCTGATACCATCCCAAACAAGGACATTCTTGGTGAATTGGACACAGTAAAACAAATGGCATTCCTAACTGCAGAAAAACAAAAGAACTCCCTCTTTACTTCTTGGCACTAACAAAGCTGAACAAGTTAACAGCAAGAAAAGTACTGCAGGCCTTGGGCTTCATGGCATCATGCATAATCCTGGTCCCACTTGCCAGACTACATATGAGAAAACTACAGTGGTACCTAAAGAATTTATGGTCCCAACACCGTCACAGCCTAGAAACAGAAATCCCACTAATTCCATGCTTAAAACAGGAGTTCCTATGGTGGGCTCAGGCATGCCAGACAAACCCAGGCCTACCCTTTCGCAGATGTCAAGCAAGCCAGACCATCACAACAGTCGCTTCACACCTGGGATAGGGGCCCACATGCTGGACAAATGCGTGCAAGGATTGTGGACACAGGATCAACTTCACCTGCACATCAACCTAAAAGAAATGCTGGCAGTAAAACTGGCAATCCAAAGGTTCAGACCATTTCTCAGAGGGCCAGTTGATAAGGACAGACAACACCACAGTCATGTGGTACATCAACAAGCAGGGAGGCACTCATTCATACCCCTATGCAGAATGACTTTGGAGCTGTGGAACCTGGCACTCAGCTACAACATCCAGTTACAGGCAATGTTTGTACCGAAAAGAAAATATTCTAGCAGACATATTAAGCAGAACCACATCGGATGCCCACGAATGGAAACTGCACCCGGACATTTTCAAGACCATCTCAAAGAAATGGGGAATGCCTCAGATAGACCTATTTGCATCACCTCTCAATCACCAGCTCAAAAATTCTGCACAAGGACATTACACCCACTGGCATGGAAAGTGGATTCGCTCTCCTTCAGCTGGAAAGGCCTGACAGCATATGCATTCCCACCTCTTCCCTTGATACACAAAGTATTACTAAAAATCAAGGAAGAACGTCCAAGGATAATCCTGATAGCTCCAAACTGGCCAAGACAGCACTGGTACCCACTGCTGAGGAGCATGTCTCAGAACAATATGTGGCCAATACCCCTGATGCCTTTGATGCTAACTCAGAACAACTACAGCATCATACATCCAAACCTAAAAGCGTTGCAACTGACTGCATGGAACATCACATAGCAACAGCTAACCCAGAACTTTCTCAAAGAGTTAAAGACATTATTCTTGAAGCAAGCAGACCTTCAACAAGAAGGAACTATGCTGGAAAATGGAAAAGGTTTGTCATTTGGAGTACTGAAAGAGGAAAAGATGTGTCAAACATAGATATGCCTAACATTCTAGAGTATCTGGCCGAACTTCTTCATTCAGGCTTGTCCTACTCCTCCATCAAGATACATGCATCAGCTATTTCAGCAGAATACAGCTTTGATCCACCTGTTTTTAGCACCCTTTGCTCAGGCAGTTCCTCAGAGGAATCAAGAATGTAAAACCTCCAAGGAAACCACCTTTGCCAGCTTGGGACTTAAACTTTGTGCTAGAAAAGTTGACACTATCATCCCTTGAACCAGCAGCAACAGCAGACCTACAACACCTGTCATGGAAAACTGCTTTCCTACTGGCAATTACTTCAGCAAGGAGGGTTTCAGAGCTACAGGCCTTAATGGCAGTGCAACCCTTCCTAATCTTCCACCAAGATAGAGTGTCCATGAGGACTAATCCTACATTTATGCCTAAGGTGGTATCCAGAGTGTCTTTAAACCAGGCAATCCACCTACCTACCTTCTTTCCCAACCCACAAAACAGAGGGGAAAGAATACTGCATACCTTGGATGTACATAGACAGCTACGCTACTACTTGGACAGAACAAAAAATAGCAGAAAGACTGACCAACTTTTTGTAGCCTATGCAACAGGAAGTGAAGGAAAAGCTATTTCCAAACAGACAATCTCCAAATGGATAGGAAATTGCATACGATTCTGTTACTCCTTCCATGGAAAACCAATTCCACAGAACATAAGACCTCATTCTACAAGGGCAACAGCCACTACCACAGCCTTCTTACGAGGAGTGGCAACCAAAGACATTATTGAGGCGGCTACTTGGACCTCCGTGCATACATTTGCCAAGCATTATAACTTACCTCTATATTCCAGATCCCGAGCAGGGTTTGCCACTGCTGTACTGCAAGGGATCCTAAACACACCATAATCTAGTTTTATCCTCCTCCCCTAGTTGGCTATGGTATTCTACCCAGTTGTTATGACTGCAGATGCATCCATGAAGGACATAGTACAGTTTTGTACCTACCATAAATGTAGATGTCGAACTGGATAGCATCTGCAGTCAGGATTACCCTCCCTCCTTCCCCTCTGTGGTACTCCTAGGGTATTTTACCCTCCTAATAGCTAGCTGGTGGGGGGGAGTCTTTTATGGTGTATTTGTTTGTATATATGTACATACATGCTTATTTTTGTGTTCACCTCTATCTTTTTGGAAACATTGGCATCTATCCAAATTTTAACCTCCAAGAGGGCTACTGGCATCTGGGGCAAGAAACACTGAGGAAAATGGCGTCGGCTGATGCCTTTATACCCGAAGACCAACAGAGATGGCGTCGGGTGAAGTGCGACATCAGCCGAAGCCGGACCCGGACTTTGGAATCCGGCCGACTGAAGGGCTGCCTGACGACAGGACAACCCTGTTGTTATGACTGCAGATGCTATCCAGTTCGGACATCTACATTTATGGTAGGTACAAAACTGTACTTTTCTCTTCAATATCTTACAGAATTATTGGACAAGGGTTTGTGTCTCTCCTCTATAAAGGTTCATGCTGCAGCCATTTCTGCTCACTATGACTGTGACCCACCATTATTCTCTCATCCTTTGTTTAAGCAATTCCTTAGAGGGGCAAAGAACATAAGACCCCCGCGTAGAGCTCCTACTCCTGCCTGGGATCTCAATTTTGTGTTGGAAAAACTTACTTTACCTCCTTTTGAACCTGCAGCTACGGCTGAGTTAAAGTTTTTGTCTTGGAAGACTGCTTTTTTGTTGGCCATTACGTCTGCTAGAAGGGTTTCCGAATTACAGGCTCTAATGGCAGTTGAACCCTTCCTAATTTTTCATAAGGACAGGGTATCTCTGCGTACTAACCCTACTTTTATGCCTAAAGTGGTTTCAAATGTGGCCTTGAACCAATCTATTCATTTGCCTACTTTTTATGCAGATCCCCAAAGTAAAGGGGAGAAAATTTTGCACACTGGATATTCACAGGCAGTTGCGTTATTATTTGAGCAAGACTAAAGAGTTCAGACAGTCTCAGCAGTTGTTGGTTTCTTTTGCTTTGGGTTCTCAGGGGAAACCTGTTTCAAAACAAACTATTTCTAAGTGGATTGGCCTTTGTATTGCTTTTTGTTATTCTCATCATGGTAAGGAGATTCCAGCTGGGATCAGACCTCACTCCACTAGGGCTACTGCCACTTCTACTGCTTTTTTAAGGGGGGTAGCTACTAAAGATATTTTGGAAGCAGCTACTTGGAGTTCAGTGCACACTTTTTCTAAACATTACCATCTTCCTCTTTATTCCAAATCTAGGGCTGGATTTGCCACTGCAGTCTTACAGGGCATTTTGGCAGCTCCCAATGCTTTTGCTAGCCTCCCTTTACCTCTGCTTTGGGATTCTACCCATAAGTTATGACTGCAGCAATGTGAGATGAAGAACATAGTACAGTTTTGTACCTACCATAAATGTAGATGTTCGAAGATCCACATTGCTGCAGTCCAATTTACCCTCCCTCCTTCCCCTCTGTAGTTTGGAGTGGTTGTATGGTTTGGGTTGTAGCTGTTTTTTGTACATGGTTTTAGGAAGTTATTCAATTTTTGGCTGTGGCCTTTATTTTTAGGGCCTTCTGACATCTGGGGCAAGAAAGACTGAGGAAATGGCGCCGGTCATGCGCTTTAATACCTTGGACGCTCTGGCGTCAGATCTGAGCGCCCATGACCGACGTCAGCCTAATACTTTGGTATTCGGGCCGACCGAGGACAGCGGACTACCCATAAGTTATGACTGCAGCAATGTGGATCTTCGAACATCTACATTTATGGTAGGTACAAAACTGTACTTTTTCTTTGCTGTGAGACTAATTCTGGTGGCAGTTTTCTCATCCATGGATGTTGTGCTGCTTTGGCTAAAGACCTTTCTGTTGTTGCAGAGAATAAGGACAAAGGTGATTTCCTAGTTGACCTGAATCCAGTGTCTTTGATTCTTTGTAAAATAAACCTGAGCTTAAGTCCAAGCATGTTTTCACTTTTCCTCAGATGACTGCTGGATTTAGTGATGTTTTTGCTTGGGAGTAGTGGGGAGCCACCCCAGAGCTATGAAGGGTATAAAACTTTATGGAGGGTGAGATGTCCAATTCTTTAGCTATCGTCATCTTTTTCCTGCCAAGGAAGATGTTTATAAAGATACTGTATCTATTCCAGCAGTGCCTATAAAGGGCAAAATATGTCTGTTACAAGTAATCTAGCCTTAACAATGTTAAATTGTCAAGGCTATATTTTGAAATTTATGCATACAATTTGGATGATTTTGCTGCATCTCTACCTGCAGCGCAAAAGTGTTAGAAAGAAAATCTAACTCTGGTTTCAAAACATGTTTTGATAGGTGTGTTTGAATGTGCAGGTACAGTTTCAGGAAATGCTGCTGCTTCTGTTGTATTAAGACTGGTATGCTTCGTTACATTATCAGAACTTCTCTGATTTAAACCTGACATTTTGAATGCACCTTTAGGTTCTGCATTGTTTGTGCCTTTTGCTGCACAGATTTAAAAATTAGGATGTCAGAAGTAGATTAATGTATGGAGTATCTAGGATGTGTACACTGGTTCTCTCCAAAACAAGGTATCTTCCTTGAAAGGGCATAAGCAGTAGGCAGGCATTCAAAAGTAAATGGTAGGAAGTATTCCTTTGAAACCAAATGAGGGTTTTCGTTCTGAAAAAGAATCAACCCCCTGCAAAAGAAATACCATGCCTAGTTAGAGGGCAAACCTGCTCCCCCACTCACACCAAACAGAGCGATTTCCTTCAGTATGCCATCACATGGTAAAAGCAGGGGTCATTGAACCGGTGTCTGCAACACAAAGGAAAAAGATTTTTACTCCAGAATCTTTTGGGTACCAGAAAAGGAGCACTCCTAGGGTCCTGTCCTATTGTCCTTTCTAAACACCTTTGTTAAAGTTTCAAAATTCAAAATGCTTACCTTAGTCAGGCCTAGATGTTCTTCGTGTTTCACTGTTGCAGTCATTACATTTGGGTTGTCTGCTTGCAGTAGCCCTCAGGCTGCCTGATTAACAAAGTCTTGGGTCCTGCGTCGGTTGCTGTCCCTTCTTCCATGACGTCAGGTCGTCAGGGGTATAAAACATGCAGCCGACACCATTACACCAGTCTTTCTTGCCGTGCAGTACCCGAAGCAGAAACAGAAGCAGTTCGCAAGTGCCGGTCGGCCGACTCCTGAAATTTTCGTTTGAGTTTCAGAACCGAAGTCTTCAACTAAAGTCAAGTACCCCATTGGGGAAACTTTTTCTTGCTCCTTACCAATGTCAGTAAAAGTTAATTGCATTACTTGTGGAAAGCAAATACCTCACAAAGATTTTCATTCGTACTGTATTCCTTGCATAGGCCCTGACCACGACATACCTTGCTGTCGGTTTCACAACAAAGGAGAATACAAATTACACTTGTTGGATGTGCATAGATAAATTCGATTCTATATTCACAGGACATCTGGTCATAGGCAATCAGACCAGTTGTTCGTCTCCTTTGCCAAAAAGAGTTTTTGGGTAAATCTGTATCCAAAGTTACATTGTCTCGATGGATCTCGCAGTGTATTCTTTTGGCTTATGAAAGTTCTGGTAGGCCCGCGCCTCAGGGAGTCCATGCCCACTCTACCCGATCTGTCTACCTCTGCTGCTTTTAGATCCAGGGTTCCTTTAGATAATATTTGTTCGGCCGCCACTTGGGCCTCATCTCATACCTTTATCAACCATTATAAGCTGGATATTATCTCCAGAGGACTTTTCTTTTGGTGAAACCTTACATTCTCTAAGGAAGCATTTCCATTGGGAGAGCCAGAATTTTTCTGATTAAAAAAAAGAGGCTTAGGGATTTCTTACTCCTGCCTCAGCACCTCCTGTACTAGACATTGTTGATGCCTTTTCGGAATCTAGTTTGGCCCCTGATTCTTTGCCTCCTGCTCCCAGAAAACCTGACCGATATTACAGGGTTCCTGATTCACACAAGTTTCTTTTTTAAAAACCCTATTGGGCGG